>NC_034420.1:1228546-1237262 GCF_002078875.1 Numida meleagris
CCCGTCCCCAATCCCATCCCCATCCCCATCTCATCATTACCTGAATATCTTGGAGGGGGTGATGAGCTCGAAGGCACGGTTCTTGGCTTCGCGGATGGTGGAGCCACGCATCTCAATCACGCAGATGCCAATGCCCATTTTAAAGAACTGCAAATCAGAGCAATGCCCGTTCTGGCTCTGCACCCTGCCCCCAGCACCCAGATCACCAAGACCTGGGACCTTTCATTCCATCCCATCTGGTCTGGATTAAAGCACCCTGCAAATATGTTAATCTTAAAATTAAAGGCCTCGCTGAGTCAGGCGTGCCGGTGCAGCGGGTAGCAGCTTGAGCAGAACATGCTGTGGTTTAGTGCACACTGTGCAAACTGGAAATGAGGCAGCAAGAAAAAAATAACAGGGTGCTAAGACACTTCAGCGTACAGGAGGTGGGGGTTTCTGTGGGTGCCACCGACCTGCTCGCTCTTGTACAGCCACATCTCAGGCAGGCTGAGGACTGCAAAGACCTTGGACTTCTGTCCCTTCAGCTCCAGGGTGCCCGACTTCTGGCAGTGAGCCGTGTTGGGGGGCCGGGGCCGGGTGCCCACCAGGCGCTGATCCGTCACCTTCTGCTGCAGCGTGGAGCACCACTCATTCCTCTGGGCTGCAGGGAGGGCAGGGCTGGGGTAGTGGGGCCAAGTACATCCCTCCACCCTGGCATGGCCAGAGCATGGCAGGGACACATGGCCCTCGCCTTGCTGCAGGACAAAAGGAGGGATAGTTTCTTGGGAACTGATGGTTCCCAGCTTGGGTTTTCACTCACCCTCATTCTCAGCACGGAAAACAAAGATCCGGTGGCTGGTGATGACCTGGAACTTGTTGTCCTTGGTGGAGCGAACCATCTCAATGACAGACAGTGGGATCACACCCTTGGGGTAGGGCTCCTGGAAGGAGCAGCAGATGTGGTCACCCCGCTTTGTCCTTCCCGCAGGGCACCCCTATGCCCTGTTACCCCTGCATCTGCCTCACTAGGCATACTGGTACCAAATCCCCAGCAAGGGGCAGGGCAAGGCTGGCTGCAAGCCTCCTGTGATAACAGCTACTTCAAGGCCATGCATGGCCCCTCTCTCTTTGGGTTCCACTGACACAGTGTCAGGCTGCACCCCTCGGCATAGGGATATGATGATCACCATGGTGACTGCCATGGTGATGCTGGGGTTGTGCTGGATCCTTACACAAGGGAGACAAGGGGGCATGGCAGATCTCATGGTGTCACACAGGCACAGATTGGTTGAGGTTGGCAGGGACCATTGAGACCATCTGGTCCCACCTTTACTCAAACAGGGCCACCCAGAGCAGGGTTCCCAGGATCACCTCTAGGCTGCTTTTGTAGAGCTATAAGGATGTGGTGTCTCCAAGGATGGAGATTCCAAGAATGGAGACCTCACAACCTCTCTGGGTCCCACTGCCAGTGTCCACCACCCTGCACATCACAGAATTGCTTCCTGATGCTCAGAGGGAACGTCCTGAGTTCCAGTTTGTTCCCACTGGCTCTTGCCCTGGCACTGGGTATCACTGAGCAGAGCCTGGCTCTGTTCTCTTTGCGCTCTCCCTTCAGGCACTTATACAAATGGAGAAGATCCACCTGAGCCTTCTCCAGGCTCAACGTCCCCAGCTCTCTCAGCCTTTCCTGCTCAGGTGGCACAGCACAGCCTCTCTCCTGCCCACATTCCACCCACTCTCACCTTCTCGCTGCTGAAGTACATCAGGTTCTTCCCATCAAAGCGGACATAGCGCCTCTGGAAGACATAGTTCCTGTTGGCATGGCAGAAAAATGGGCTGTTAGGAGACAGATGGCCCTCCAAGTGCCCCACATCTGCACACAGATCCCACATCTGTACAGGCCCCAGGATGATGCACAGGAACCCTTGCAACACCAAGACTCAAGAAACTCAGGATAGCTCTGGGAGGCTCAGGGGTGAGGTGCCCACCTCACCAGCCTTGCCCAAGGGGGCTTCAGCAACGGGGACCTCTAACCACCCATGTTGGGCACGTACCCTTGTGGGGACAGCTTGTCCAGCCAACCGCTGAGCATGGTGGGCCGGGGCTCAGACAGTGAGGTGTAGCTTGCGTAGGGGGAGATGGTCAAGTCGTCCAGGACCTCGTCGGGGTAGAGGTGGGGTGGCAGGCTGAACGGGGTGCTCTTGGCCCGTGGAGCATCCACGGTGGAGTATCCCTCTGTATCGTTCTGGGCGATGCGCTCGATGAGCCTGCTCCGTGTCTCCTCATCCTCACTCCTCCCCTCGCTGCTGTATTCACTGCTTGTCCTGCAAGGAATGGGGTCATCAGGAGATGTTCCACATTGCTTCTGGCCTCATCCTGAGCTCCTTGGGGTACAGATCTGACTGGGTCTTTGCATTTCCATGAGTGGGATGGGATGAGGGCTTGGTGGTCACCAAGATCTTGGCACTGGGAGCTCCGTGGATCTTCCTCATGCCCAGCTGAAATGCTTTGCAAAGGTCTTGGGAATCACAGAATCATAGAATGGATTGGGTTGGAAGGGACCTTAAAGTTCATCTAGTTCCAAAGGAAGGGCAGACTGCTGGGCAGGTGGAGCTCCTGCATCAGCCTCGTTTTCTTGGGAAGCTGTGGTTAGAGAGGGCCTGGTGAGCCTATCCAGCCCTAACAATGAAAGGAAATTATAAAAATAAACCAGTAAGCCTGCCCCTTCCCTCAGTCCTGTCAGCCAGACGATTGTCTTTCCCCAAAAAGGAAACAGACTGGAAAATGTCAGGTGGTCACATGGGAGCTGCCCAGGCATGATGGTGATGGGCAGGAAGAGGCCCATGGCAGCAGGGACACCTCAGCACTGGGACCTGACTCCAGGACAAAGACCAGGCTCCAGGAAAGGCAGCAAGGATGTTCCCAACCCTGGCACACCTTCTGCCTGAGGGTCTCCATTGCTCCGTGAAGGAGAATTTGGAGGTCGTGAATGACATGAGGAAGGCAGAGAGGTACCTCCAGGACACCACAGCTTCAGTCCCAGGAGCAGGGGTCATGAGACAGAGCCAGTAAAAGGGTCTATAGGAGAGATTTCTATGTTTGCGAAGCCTGGAGAGTGACAACTGGGGTGCACTGAGCTGGACAGCCTCAGCCTGTCGCTGCTCACGTGGCAGAGTTGGTGGAAGATGAAGGACTCGTAATGGAGGAAGGACAAGGAGCCATAGGTGGACCTGGTTGCTTCAGGTGGGGGCTATAGGGCAGGCGATCAGCCTGCTGGTGGGCACCTGTCCGGGTCACATCGTGCCTGGGATTTCGTGTCCTGCAGGGGAAGGAGCCTTGAGGCAAAGGGAGGAGTGTTTGGGGTGGGTGTCTCAGAAGGAAAGCATGGGAGCACCTGAACCGTGGGGCCCAGGAGCGGAACCCAGAAGGTCTGCAGAGGTTTTCTGTCTCTTGTTCAACTGTCTGCACCCCAACAAGAGGAAAATCCTCTGAATGCCACTTCTTACACCATACTGATAGCCCCATGGTGGCTCTTCCCAGTAGACTCATGATGCAAGTGCTCCTGGGAGGCACTGTTAGGGCTGAAGGCACCTGGCCCATTCCCTTGGGATGATCGGGATCCCAGATCCCTGCAAGCCCCAAATGGAGACTGCAGCCAGCACCCGGCCCTGCTCTGCATTGCAGGGTCAGAGACTGCAGCTCCTTCCTGGCCATAGAACTCCTGTTCCCAGGTATTTACAGTCCTCCACCTGTGGCCCACATGGCTGTGACACCTGGGCTGACCATGCCTCAGGATCAGGCCAGGCGCTGGCACCAGCAGCAAGGGAGAATGAAAGTACAGAAGCCACAAGAACTGAATGATGCAGAGCCACAGCTCAGCTCCCTTCTCTGCAAACAACACAGGAAAAGGAACCCTCCCCATGCGAAATGGGAAGAGCAGCTTTCCTTCCTCTTTCTGAGATGCTATCAGGACTCATGGAAAGTATATTTTGAAAGTGTTTTTAAGGTCCCTTGTGCACTCTCATCATCCCCTTGCCTACCTGTGTGCCTCTCGCTCCAGCTCTGGCTCGGCCACTGCCTCATAGCTCTGCCTGGAGGGGACATCTGTGCCCTGGGAGGAGACAGCGGTCACACCTCAGCCAGTGTCACAGTCCCACCAGCTGCAACTCGCTGGCTCTCGGGAGCTGGGGGACACAGAGTGGCCACTGGTGATGGCAGGGTCAGACACTGTCCCCGTGGTCCCCTCTCACCTTCTGCTCCCGGGCTGGGACTGTGCTCCCAAAGGTGGTCTCACAGTATGGGCTGATGTGCGGCTCACTGAGCTCTGTGGGCAGGGACATGGGGAGAAAAGGCCATCAGAGGTGCCGGATAAGGACAGTGACCTGCCAACACTGTGGGGACACTCATGGAGACCCCCAAAGTGATCTCCCCCCCCAGCACAGCCCATCCATTCAGGGAACCTGGTTTGGCAGAGATGTCAGCCCAAACCTGCATGGGGCTGTGCTCTGGGTCCACTCTCCCCCTGGGACCACCCTCCCTCTGGGGACACTGCGGGGTCCCCACCGCACACGGTGGCCCAGGGGTTCTCACCTGGCTTGCTGGCAGGTCTCTGTGGGACGGGGGGCAGCCCCCCTGCAGGCCAGCTGGCTCTGCTGGAAAACAGGAGAGGGGTTACTATGGCTATGGCTGGGCTTCCACCCTGTTCTCCTCTGTGGTCTGAGGGGCTGGAGGCTGTCTGCCCGGGGCTCTGCCGGTCATCCAGGATGGGCAACAACCCTGCTCCAGTGCCTGCTCCCTTCTTCCTACTGAGGCTGCACCTCCTGGGGATACTTCTCCTCCTCCAGCCTGATCCCTTCCAATATCTCCCACCTCGTCCCCTGCTCAAGCCAGCTCCAGAGGCCCTGGCCAGTGCCATTCCATGCTGGAAACCTCTACCCCTGCTGCTCTCACCATCCCTCCCCAAACCTGTGTGGGTCTGAGCTTCCCCACAGAGCGCACTCCCCCCCTAACCTCCCCATGCAGAGCCTGAGAAAGTCACGAGGAGGGCAGTGCTCCTTAAGGATGAGGTTCTGGGGGTGGGAAAGCTTCTTTTCTAAGGGAAAGCTTCTGCTTACTCAGGCTTCTCGGCTGGCTGCGTCAGCTCCTGTGGGGATGGATCCTGAGTGAGAGCCTGGCCCCGGGGTCTGTCCTCCTGTCCTGAGTCCACCGCAGGTGCCAGAGGTGGCTTGAACCCCTCATAGATGACATTGGACACCATCTCCAGCCTGCCCTGCCCCACGCCTGGCGCTGAGGGGGGTCTGCCCGTTGCACCCACAGCACTGAGCTCGGCCACCGGGACCTTGTGTCTGAGCCGTGGTGGCACAGATGGGATACACAGGCAGGGCTTCTCCGGTGTCTCCTGGGTCTCTCCATGGTCTGGGACTGTGGCAATATGTGCCTCCTCCCGTGTGCCCAGCCGGGATGTTCCCGTGCCCATGGTTGTCCCTGGGCTCTCCAGATCCGTGGAGCTCTCTCCTGGCACAAAGCCCTCCAGCACCACGAAGGCTCTGGCTGTCCCGTCACTGTCTGGGTTGTGTGCTGGCAGTGCGGCTGCTGAGCCCTGCTCCAACTTGGGGCGATAGAAAACCGTCCTCGGCTTGGGAACTGGCCTCACCAGTGGAGGATCCAGGTCCTTCTGTGGGGGCATCGCTTGACTGGGCATCGCACCGCATTGCTGCATCCCAAAGGTATCAGCGGCCGCCCCTGGTTCTGCTTTTGTAGCATCCTCACCCATCAGGGGGGCTCGGGGCTCGGGACCTCCAAGCAGCCGTGTCTTCTCTGCCAGGTTCAGGATCCTCTTGCGGTGCCCGGTGGCGGTGATGCCAAGCTGCTGCAGGTCCTTGTTGTCCAGCACAGCAACGTCTCGGGCCAGGTGGAACCCATGCTGCTTGAAAAGGTCCTGATACCTCTCCAGGTGGATGGTGGCCAACCAGTCTGCGATGTCCGAGTCAGGGACACAAGATGAGCTCATGGCCCTGTGGTGCCTCTGCACTGGTGCTCAGCCCATCATCTGGGGAAGGAGGGGAGGAAAGAGTGGAGGAGGCAGTAGGAGGGAATCTGGGAGCTTGGCCACATGCAGGATCCCCCCACTTCACCACCCTCCCCTCAGCCTCTTACCTTCAGCACCCCAAGCCAGGACTGCATCCTGTTATTTCGCAGCCACAAGCCCCTCCTCCGCCCCTCCCTGGGGTCCTGGTCCCCGTTTTCTGGCACTCGAGCTGCGCCAAGGCTGGGGGCTGCTCTGAGTGCAGGGACAGGATGGAGGGATGAGATGGAGGGGGCTGCTGATAGCAGTCGAGGGGCAGCAGCTGGGCCCCTCCCAGGGGACGAGCTCTGGTGCTGGCTGCCTCGGGGAGGGCTCTGCTGCCGGAAGGGCCAGACCATAATCTGTCGGCGAGGGCATGAGAGAGGTCAGCATGACTCACAGGCAGGCCGAGGGGGATGGAACCCACAGGGCAGGCGCCCAGCACCGTGCCCACCCACCCAGGGACCCGCATCCCCAGATCCCTCGCTGGATGCAGCCGCAGGGCGCTGAGGACCTTTTTCCCATGAATCATGCTGCTCCGCACTAAACCATCTGCGCTGAGTGTGCTGCCACTGGCTCTTTTTTCCAGTTCCTCCATTTCCCTCTATTGTTCAGCGCAGGCTTCCTTCCTGCTGCCTGCGCTCTCCCACGCATCCCCTGTCCCCCCTCAGTGGGGGCTGCATCCCGGCTGTCCCAGGCTCCGCATTGCACCGCTGCTCACTGGCGCGACCGTGGACAGGGGTCTAGTGGGGAGTACAGGGGGGAAGAATGGGTATCCAGGAGCGTGCATGTGAGGGTGCAAGGGGGTGGCCATGCACCAGGCTGTGGTGACAAGGGACAGTACACAGGAGGTGGCCGGGAAGGGCGTGGAGAGCTGGGCATGGGGACACTGCAGTTGGAAGGCTGCTTGTTGATGGGGGCGGAGGGTGATGCCCTGTGTGGGCTGGCTGTCCCCATTTCTGCCCACTTCGGCTTTCTGCTGAAATGGGGCAATTTCTCCCTTTCTCGTGGCCATATCACCCTGCGGGATCTGCGGGCAGCTCTGCTTCCCTGCCCTGAGACTTCCTCACAGGGCTGAATGCGGGGTGCTGGGGTGGCCCTTGGGGACAGCCCGACTGTCACCCTTACAACTGTCCCCATCCCTCTGGATCCACACTGAGTGCTGGGCACGGGCCCTTCCTGCAGAACTCTGTCCCCAAGCCTGCCCATCCCCTGCACCCTCAGGGCTATCCCTCACCTCTGGGCTCAGCAGGGCCAGCTCCAGCGCAGCGGTGGCATGGTGGCAGGGTCGATGTCCAGGAGTCCCAGCTGGGCAGGGGACTCAGCCTGCAGCGACAGCAGCACCCAGCCTGTGCCTCCCACTGCCGGTCCCTCCTCCAGGCCAGCCCTCTGGTCCCTAGTCCTGTCCCCACCCTCCTGTCCTGCCTCTCTGCAGGCTCTGCCCTCTTCTGGGTGCTGCCCCTTGCACTTCGCTCCAACCCAGCAAGGGTCATGCTCCTATAGGGGCTGGGGGCCCCTGGCTGCCCACCCAGACCTGTACATCACATGCAGCCCTGTGCCCTGCAAGGCAGAGATCAGAGACATTGCCACATCCATGATCCACCAGCACTGGAGTACTGGGAAGGCAGGATAATGCTTGGCCAAATTGGGCTAAAAAAGGGTAAAAGAAAACTGCTGAGGGATTTGGGTAGATAAGCACCAGAGATGGGTGGTTGAAATGCTGGGATCCTGAAAGCCACCTCTGTCCTGCAGGGAAGCAGGACCACATCTGACACTGTGCTCGGTGAGATGGGGGTGGGATGAATGCAAGGCTGGTGGGCACTGGGCTGCTGCCTGGCACAGACACTGCTCTTTCACTCACTTGTTCCTCTAGTGCCATGCTTTTCGCAAGAACCCCATGCGGTTAGCCCAGCTCTGTTGTTACCCAACCTTCCCCGCATGCAGGGGATGTATGGAGGTTATCTCTCACCACTTTCAACCCACCTCAGCTCCTGGTGGTCAGGTGATAGCAGCTTCATGCCCTGGGGGCTCCCCTCACTGCATTTCTGGGATGCCTGATCCCTCAAATCTTCCTGCAGGGGAGATGGAGGGACACCCCAGTACAGGAGGTCCTCCTCAACCATGCCTGTGTGTGCAACTAGGGCTGGGAACACAGCTTCTCTTTCTGGTGAAGCAGAAGTAGAACTCTGTGACAGCTCAGCACGTTCCCCTCTTCCTCCCTTGTCTCTGCCAGCTGCCCCAGGACACGGGCCCATGGGCCTCCCTGTGGCAAGGCGCAGAGCCAAGGCTTCCTATCTGCCCGTTTTCCACCGCTCAGGTTTCTCTTTGGCATCTGCCAACCTGCTGATGCAGTCTATATTTAGCAGCTGGCCTCCTGGTTCTGACCACAACAGGAAGGTTTTGCCTGCTCCCAGGGGGAGGCAGTTGGGAGGAGCAGAAAACAGCTCTCAGGCTGGGGACAGGGCTTGGTGAAGATGCTGGCAAGGGCTGGAGGAAGCAAAGGTCATAGTGGGCTCTGGATATTTTCAGTACATTGGTCTGCTCCTTCTCTGATCTACGAAGCATGCAAGATGACACTGTCCCCCAAGGACAGTGTCCCCCCAAGGTCTATGCATCTCCTCTTCCCTTCCCTTCCCTTCCCTTCCCTTCCCTTCCCTTCCCTTCCCTTCCCTT
>NC_034420.1:1237605-1258254 GCF_002078875.1 Numida meleagris
TCCCTCCATCCATCCATCCATCCATCCATTCATCCATCCATCCATTCATCCATCCATCCTTCTCTCCCTCCCCTCCTAGCTACTGCCACCCCTTGCTGTGCCCATGTGGGACGGTGCTGAGGGATGGGTGCGATGGTGCTGGAGCATCTCCTGGGCACAGGTCAGGGTGAGGGGCACTCAAAGCAAACACCATATTGCAAAGCTGGAGATGTGGGTCTGCATCTGAGCCCAAGGGATTTACCAGGATGAGGCAGAGGGGATGGGGAAGCTGGAGGCACTCTGGAAAGGGAACACAGCTCTGGCATGGGCAGCCCATGGGATAAGGGGGGGGGCCTTGCATGATCCCGCTGTGTGTGTCAGGGACAGGAGCTCAGGAGGCATCACCTGCACAGCATGAGATCCTGGGCACACGGTGACGCCCTCCCCTAGTGATGTTTGATGGGGACACTGGAGCTGGCTGCATCCATGCACGGGGGTGGGGCAGGGCCCCACAGCCCCATCCGTGGGGCCAGCTGACATCACTCGCCTCCAGCTAATCTCTCCTCCAGCAGTGGTTTCCCGTTTCCTTTCCAATCTGTGCGCCGGGGCGGCTGCACTGCTTGGGGCCAGGCAGGAAGAGCTGTCCAGCTGTGCTCTCCTGGGGGGCCCCCACCGCCCATCCCCCAGTATCCCACACAGGGCACCCTTGGGGTTCTGGTCTCCCCGCACACCCAGCCTATCCCTCCCTTCCTAAGGGGGTGCTGGCACACAGCCCCCTTGCTGGCAGTGCCATGGGTAAGCCATCATCAGTAGAAAACACAATGCTGGAGGTCCAGCACCCCACGGGGACACAGGTGTCCTCATCCTGGGTGAGGTGCTGTCCTCCTGGGCACCAAAGAACCGCTCTAGCTTCATGGTGCTCAGGCAGAAGCTCCTCACCCCTTGTTAAGTCTGGCTGAAAATAGATGGAAAATCCCTGACAATACACCCGTAGCAGAAGCTGAAGCCTGGGCATGGAAGAAAAACATAGGGGATGTGAGGAGAGACTGAGGCCACGCAGCATGGGCCCTGTCCCAGTGCCCCAGAAAGGCAGCACCCAGGAATTCTTGTCCCACATGGGATGTGGCTGGTGCTGTGGGGTGGCTAAAGGGGGACAGTGAGTATCTCTGCCCAGAGTGGGGATCTGTGTGAGATGGGGAGGAGCCCAGCACCTTCAGCAGTGATGTCCCCATCTGCACCAGCCATTACAGAGCAGATTGGAACCACTCTGAGGCAGGAATCCAGCAGCAAACGGGTGGGTGGAAAATCCAGCATGTGTCAGCTTGTTCCCCCCGCACTGTCTGTCCAGACAAACTCCCTGCTGTCCGGCGGAAGCCGACCTGTGCCCACACACGCTCACCCACAGGCATGCAGATGTGCAGAGCCCAGCATCACCCTCGCCAGATGTGCAGAGCACAGCATCTCTGTCCCTAGCCCCCCACCCCCTGTACCCAGTATACTGGGATGCCAGCACCCAGCGCAGCCTGGGGCTGCCCCACTCCAGTCTGAAGCTCCCCGGCTGTGCACACACCAACCCCTTTATTGTGCCAAAAACCACTGCAGCAGCAAACACTAGAGGCAGCCTGCGGATGTGAACCCATCACCCAGGAGAGGACCTGGGGGGCTCCCGGAGGTGGGGGTCACACAAAGCCTGGGGGGACCCGGAGAGCAAGACATGTGACAAAGAGAGACAGTTCTGGTCCTGTACTGCTGCAAAACCTGGGCTGGTCCCACACAAACCCTCCATTCTGGACCTTTGAGGAGCACACCCAGAAGGTCTTACAGCAGCAAAGGGACCTCCTGGTGGTGGCAAAGCTTCATCCAGCTCCACCTCCCCCCATTCTTTCTCCTCTCCTTAGAGCACCCACTCCTGCAGCCTGCTCTGCCACCAGCATGGAAACACCTCCGTGGGCCACCACCCCCTCGGCACGTGGGCACTGGGCTCCCACAGGACAGTCCCCCCACTAGAAGGTGTCTATGATGGAGAACGTGGGGGGCACAGGGTGCCAAATCCCCACTGTGCCCCCTCGCTGGTGGCCCATCAGGGCAGGCGTCAGGCCTCGTTGTCGCTGGTGCTGAGGTGCTCCTCGGACAGCCCTGTCTCGTCGATGTGCTCCAGCGAGTCGGTGTGCTGCAGGGAGAGCTCGGCCAGGCTGAGGCTGGGCAGTGTGTTCTGCTCCGGATACACCCAGGGCTTGTAGCCAGGGTCGTGCCTGCGCTTCCAGTCTGGGTACTTCAGCCCTGCCTTGTAGATCTTCTTCATCGCCTGTGGGAAGAGCAGGTCTGACCCATCATGGTTACCCCAAGACTCCAGCTCCAGAACCTCCTGCTACACCAAGGTGCTGCTTTGGGTCCCCATGGCCCCACTACCAGCCATGCACCCTGCTTACCTTTGGTGCCACGAACTGGGA
This sequence comes from Numida meleagris, assembly GCF_002078875.1. Classification (NCBI taxonomy): domain Eukaryota; kingdom Metazoa; phylum Chordata; class Aves; order Galliformes; family Numididae; genus Numida; species Numida meleagris. The sequence goes on from NC_034420.1 coordinate 1,240,035, forward strand.
GACTCGGTTCACCACCCACTTTGGCAGCGATCCTGCAAGAGCCCAAAGCCCCATCACTGAGTTGAGGAAATGCCATGACCCCTCAAAATCCCTGCCAGGTGCGTTGGTCAACGCCCAGCATTCACTGCTGAACTGAGACCCCCCAGCTCTGATGGGAAACTACCCCATGCTATGCCCTGGGAGGGTCCCCTCTTCTTCCCATGGTTGTCCTCCCTTCCCTTTTGGACACAGGATGGTGGAGATCCAGGGTGGGCCATCTGGACCCATGGTGGGACCACATGAACATCAAGGAGTACAGCAAGGCCAAGTGCAAGGTCCTGCACCTGGGTTGGGGCAATAATAAATATGAATACAGGCTGGGAGATGAATGAGTGGAGAGCAGCCCTGAGGAGAAGGACTGGGGAATACTGGTGGGTGAAAAACTGGACATCGCATTTGCAAACTCTAAGGCCAACTGTATCCTGGGCTGTATCAAGAGAGGGTTGGCAGCAGGGCGAGAGATGTAATTGTCCTCCTCTATTCTGTCCTTGTGATGCCCCAGCTAGAGTACTGCAGCCAGGTCTGGGGCCCCCAGCACAAGAAAGACATGGAGCTGTTGAAACCATAGAATTCCAGAATGGCTTGGATTGGAAGGGACCTTAAAGCCCTTTACTAGTTCAAACCTGCTGCTGTGAGCCATCCAACCTGGCCTTCAGCTCCTCTACGGTTGGGGCACCCACAGCTCTCAGGGCAACCTGGGGTGGGTCCAGAGGAGGGCCACAAAGATGCTCAGAGATCTGGAGCATCTCTTCTACAAGGAAAGGCTGGGTGAGGTGGGCTTTCTCTGCTTGGAGAAGAGAAGGCTCTGAGGAGAACTTATAGGAGCCTTCCAGTGCCTAAAGGGGCTTATCAAAAAGATTTGGAGAGACATTTTATAAGTATTTGTAGTGATTGCACAAGGGGTAATGGTTTTAAACTGAAATACAGTATTTAGACATTTTAGATTACATAGGAACAAATTCTTTACGCAGAGGGTGGTGAGGCCCTGTCACAGACTACCCAGAGAAGCTGTGGAAGCCCCAGAAGTGCTCAAGGCCAGGCTGGATGGGGCTTTGGACAACCTGGTCTAAATGAGAGTCAGGGGATTGGAACTGGATTGCCTTTAAGGTCTCTTCCAACCCAAACCATACCATGATGCTGTGATTCCATGCTCTGAAGACCCATCCCACAGGAGCACGCTGCAGCACTCCCCCTCGGCTCTCACCTCTGGGGTCCACCTGGGTGAGATAATAGAGGACGCAGGCGCTGGTACCGTTGGCCTTGATCAGATAACCGGTCTGCAGGGACACGGCCCTGACAAAATCCTTTCGGGGAGGGTATTTCTGCAAAAAGAGGCCGTACAGCTCAGAACCTGCCCCAACCGCTGCCCACAGCCACCCCCAAGGCTGCGGGAACCCACCGGGTGCTTGACGCTGTAGTTGAGGATGATGTAGTCATTGCCCAGGGGCAGCCAGGAACGCAGGGTGACAAAATCGCGGTTCTTCAGGGGGCTGGGGCACTTCCCTGCGGAGACACCTGGTTACAGCCTGGTGTGGGGCTGCAGCTGGGGCACCCCGGGTGCGCAGGGGCTGGGGGCTGCTCACAGGAGTAGTATCCCACGTCGGCGTTAACTGTCAGGCGCCCGATATCGTAGGTCTCGATCATGTGCGAGTCCCACTTCTTGCGGTAGCGGGTGTCGTGCAGCACGTCGTAGAGCGTCTCAGCGGAGACATCCTTGCAGGAGATGCGGGTCTGTGGGGAGACGGGTGGTTGGGTCCCCACTGGGTCCCCATTGGATCCCCATGGGTTCCCCATAGGGTCCCCAGGGCGGTGCCCACCCCAGGGATTGGGGCTTGAGCTTGTTTCTCTTGGCTGATCGGCTGTAACTGGAGCCACCCGCTCCGGCGTGCATTATTGATGACCCCAACCCTGCTCCTCCTGACGCCGGGAGGAAAGAGATGTCATCTGCTCCTCGTTAGAGGCCTTGCATCTTTGATGAGGTGCGTGGCAGCTCCATGTAATGGGAGCCGGCCCTTTGAACGCTGGTGGCAGGTCCCATCAATCTCGGGCGAGCTCTCCCTGCTGGCCCAGCTGATGCGGTCTGACCAGCGGGGCTGCAGATGTGAAGTTGCCCAAGGTGTGGGAGCACCCAGCCCATCCTCACTCAAGTGTCCTGCTGCAAGGAGTCCACGTGTCCTCCTGGAAGCACCTGTTGTCACAGCAGGGCCTTGCACCCACAAAATCCCCTCCTAAAGCATATTGCTTGTCCTCCTCCAGCCCGAGCATGGCCAAATGGAGGCCATACAAGCTTCAACATGCAGTCAGCTGCCCAAAGCAGGGCTGAAGGGGTTTTCCTGGTGCTCCAAATGCTCAGGAACCCTCCAAGCTGTGTCTTTGTTGGTGGTAAGACCAGGGTTCTTCTGGTCCCATGAGCACCAGTCCGGCTTGGCTTCCATCCCAGCTCTTGGGAAAGATCCCTGGGCAATGCTGACCAGGGGCCAGCTCTGACTAGCACTCCTTTATGGAGCAGGGGAAAACCACACCAAGGAGATACTGTCAGTGACCCAGGCTGGGCAATGGTGTGATGCTCAGAATCCCCCGAGCCTTCTGGGAGCCCCTCCTCTGTGGGGTCAGTGATGGAAAATTCTGCATCCTGTCCACTGGGCTGAGCTTGTTTGAACAGGGCTGGACTTCACCAGGTTCCTACAGACTGGTCTGGGCGCAGTGCCACAGTTACTGCTGCTGTCCGCATTGCCCTTCAGTCTTTTGGTTGCCTGGACATGGCTTCATGGGGATGGAGGTGGCTGAGCACCCTTGGGTGCATCCTATCTGGTCCTGTGGCTCTGTGTATCCCCAGCAGGCTGGGCTGCTTGCTGGCCCTGGCTCAACATCGTGCCACACCAAAGCTGCATGTGTCACGGCTCTGCAGAGAGCTGCAGCTCTGCTGCTCCTCCTCCTCCTCTCCCTGGCCAGATGGGCCTCCAGCCCCAGCAGCACTGCAACCAGCACATGCCTGGAGCTCCAGGAAGCCTTCCTCAGCCCTTCTGGTGTCTCACTGGGCTGCTGCCACTCTGGAATCAGAGCAAAAGTCTTCCCTGTACCCTCTACCTCAGGGGCCTCCTCACGACCTCCTTGTGCCTCCCCAGCTCTCCAGGTTATGGTAATCCTTCCCCAGTGCTCCCAGTTGGAAGCCATCCTTACCGGGTTGGCCAACCTCGTGATCAGATGCTCCAGCCCCACTTGCTCTGGCAGATCTCATCCCTGCCTGCGCTTTGGTGAGGATCCCATGGCCACAAAAGCTATGACAGCAGCCCCACAGCCAAGCACTGCCCTGCATGATGCTCATGCTGAAATAATCTCTTCTTCAGATGAATCCATGGGGCACCCTTACCCTGCAGCTGCTCTTGGTATGCTCAGGTTCACCCAGCACTGTCACTGGTGCTGCATGGGTGAGCAGTGAGGTGTGACGACCCACGGGATGGATGAACATCACTAATCCCTCTGCAGCATCCCAAATCTATCCCCTGGCATGCAGCAAAGCCCCTGACATGACACGCAGGGCATCTGAGACCCTCAGGGATGCAGAGCAGTATGGGATGTGAGGCAGTGGTACCCAAGGATGGTGTGTCTGGGGGAGACGCACCAGCCCACCAGCCCACCCCATGCCCTGGAGCTCCCAGCAAGGCCATCTCCATGAGATTATTCCCAACCGTGTGCAGAGCAAAGGCAGTGGCAAGGTAAGCACACATCGATGCGCTGGATGCGTTTCCATGCTGCAGCAGCATCCTGCTCCCTATGCTGAGACACAGGGCAGGCAGAGAAGCTGCCGAGCACCTTGCCAGCTGCAGGAGCGCATCTGGGGCTGAACCCCACCGAGCCCTGCTGCTGGGGAGCTGGAACTGGGGAGGGCTCACCTTGATTTTCTGCACGGTGCAGCTCTCCTCCTGGCCCTGGCTCCAGACGGTGACGCCAGCCTTGTTGTAGCGGCAGTGCCAGCCCTCCGCGCTCTCGCACTGCTCCCTGAACGAGCTGAAGTCGGAGTCGTCCGGGATATAAACCATCTCCCCGCCCCTGGACATGGGGGCTGAGCTGATGGAGGCTCCTTCTGCCTCCCCACCCGGCAGCCGGCTCGCACCCAGCTCACGCGGCCATCCTCATCCTCACGGCCCCGAGGATGCAGAGAGCCCTGAGGCCGCAGAACGCAGCGAGGAGGAAAGCTCCTTCCCGGCGGATGCTACGGCAGCTGCTGGCAGCTCGGATATCTCCCCGGGCTCGCCAGGATCACGTTTCTCTCCGGCTGCCTGGCTGCTCCTCTATTATTCAGCAGGTAGCAGCTCGCGGGGGGCTCGGTTTTCAGGGCAGAGCTGCCCCTGGTTGCCCGAGTCCCTGTGTCCCCGTCCCCGCTGTCCCCTGGCAATCTCTGTGCCTGACTTTGCTGCAGCAGCTTGATTGCAGGGAGTGATGCAGCACCCAGCCGTGCCCTTCCCCGTGCACAGCAGGAGAGACGCCCTTGTCCTTCACGCTGCTGTCCCAGGACACAGCTTGCCATTATTTATCATCACCTTGTCCTGGTGCTTTTTGCTGGGACCCTGCTCAGTGCCCTGGCTTGGGTCTCCTGTCCCACAATGGTGGTGTCCACAAGGTCCCCGTTGGTCTCAGATTTGAGCTTCTCAGGCTCTGCCTTTCCCTGCACATCTGTTCCTCCCAGTTCAGCCTCACTGTGTGACAAGAGGTACGGTGGATCCCTGTCACACCCACGGATGGGGACACTGAGCATGGCCCCAGCCTTCACCCTGGCGTGCCCAACTGAACATCAAGGCACTGATCACCATCATGTGGGCAAAACCCATGGAAGGAACCCAGCCCCACCCACGGGGTCCCCAATTGCTTGAGTGAACAAACCTCTGGGCAGTGAAGTCACCAAGACAACTCCCAGACCAGGAGGAGGTCGGGCACCCTTGGGTGCCACCCCAAGACCCCTCACTGCAGGATGCTCCAGCTCAGCCCCTTCTCCTCAGCACTGTGAGCCCCCTTTCCTTGGCAGGTCTGTGGATGACACCAAGTTGAGTTGACATGCTGGAGGAAAGGGCTGCCATCCAGAGAGACCTGGACAGGCTTGAGAGGAGGGTCTGTGTGAACCTGATCCAATTCAGCAAGGCCAAGTTCAAGGTCCTGCACCTGGGTCAGAGAATCCCAAACATGAATACAGGCTGGGGGATGAGCAGCACTGCAGACAAGGACCTGGGGATACTGGTGGGTGAAATACTGGATATGAGCCAGCAGCGTGCATTTGTAGCCCAGAAAGCTAATCATAACCTGGGTTGCATCAAAAACAGTGTGAGCAGAGGGCAAGGGAGGAGACTGTCTCCTCCTGTGAGACCCCAACCTTCAGTACAGCTTTCAGCTCTGTGCTCCCCAGCACAGGGACCTGCTGGACTGAGTCCAGAGGAGGTCAAGAGGGAATGTAAGTGATAGGACAAGGTGGGGAGAATGGTTTTAAACAAAGAGAGGAGAGATTTAGGTTAGATGTCAGGAGGAAAGTCTTTGATGAGAGGGTGATGAGGGCTTGGCACTGCTGCCCAAAGGGCTGCAGGTGCCACAACTCTGGAGATGCTCAAGGCCATGGATGGGGCCTGCGCAGCCTGAGCTGATGGGGGGCACCCAGCCCACGGCAGGGGGGTTGGAACTGTGTGGGCTTTAAGATCTCTTCCAACTCAACCAGTCTGTGACTCTATGATTCTATGAGTCTGTGAGTCCGTGATTCCCTACCACTGGGAACTCATCAATCTGGACAAGAGCATGGTCACCCAAGAGCTCTCTGGTCATGGTCGCATGAGGCCAGCAGCTGAGCTGGGATGTTCCCCCCGATGTTCCCACCCGCCTTTGTGAGCTCTCAGGGCTCCCCAGCCTCATCCACCTCCATCCCCGGCAGGAGCTGAGCCCGAGAAGGGCGGAATTGTTTTGCACGGTTTCCTGTTGCTGGCTGGGCTCCGGGTGCGTCCCCATCGCCGGGTGGCTTCCAGCGCATCCCAGCTCCCGTGGTGACGAATTCCTCGTTCCGTGCAATCTGCTGCTCGCCCACTGGGTGTCACGCGTGCTCCACCGGCGACGGCGACAGGGAGCGGCCGGGGCTGGGTCCAGGACAGGGAGGTGGGGACGGGCTGCTCGTTGCCGAGGGCTTGGAACCTCCCCGAAGCCGGGGGTGGGATGAAGGCCCGGAGAGCCGCCTCCTCTTCCTCCTCCTCGGCGTCCTCGCTCTTGCCCTGCGCAGCCGCCGCACCCTCCCTTTCCCTGGCAGGGTCTGGAGCCGCCATGGTGACCCCCTCGTCCCCCTCCCCCCCCCCCCTTCTCCACCGGAGCCCAGGGGTTGGGGACGGGCAGGAGCAGCGGTCGGGGTGCCACTCTGCGCCCGGACATCACCGGCAAAACCCTCCTGTCTGCCTTAATGCAGCGCTTTTGCGGCCACCGTGGGGACTTTTGGTGGCAGGGGAAGGTGCAGAGGGGACACACTGCCCTCAGCCCCCCCCCCCCCCCCCCCGATAAAGCACGTGCACAGTATTAGGGCAAGGGTCCCTGCCCTGTCCCCAGGGTCTGGCGTGGTGAGCAGCAGAGGGACAGGGGACAGTGGTGGGAGAGCCCCACCGGAGCACTGGTGGGGGTCGTTGTGCAGCACAGCAGGGCTCGTCCTGCTGCTGGGGTCCCCCTGTCCTCTTCCTCTTGTGGCACTTGGTCCCCTCTGCCCTGTGTCCCCAGAGCCAGGGCAGCGCCCATGGCAATGGCACAGGCGTGGGGTCCCGGCAGAGATGGGTCACAAGGTTCCCTGGGTGACATGGCACCAAATTAAGCACTGCATACCTCTGTGTACCCTTTGGGGCCCTGCCACTCAGACAGTGCCCTGCTCTGGGATGCTCACACTGTGCATGGCAGTGCAGGTGAACCCCCAGGAGCCCTCATCCCTGGCTGTCCCCCCATATCCACAGATGCCCAAATCCCCGCTCTGCTCCACTGCCGTTTTCCCATCCCCATGGATGCCATGCCAAGGCGTGTTTGCCCCACTTGGGTGTCAGGATGATTTACAAGGCACGTGAAAAATGTCGTTATTTTTCCTCCTTTCAGCTGCAAGTCAACGCTGGGGGAAGGATGGTTAATTATCTCTGTCACCCTCCTAAATCTCTTTATGAGAGGGTTTGGCTGCGAATCTCTGCATCGTTTTGAAGTCACCAGCCGGCACAGCACCCAGTGCACCAGGACCAGGCAGGGTGCGAGGACATGGGACAACCACGTCCACCCCAAGGGGTGCTCCCGTGCTGCGTTCCCCATCCGATGCTGTCCCCGACCCCATCTCCCACGGCCACCTCTCACCCCCACACCCTCAGCTTCTCCCTGCCATGCAGAGCCCGGAGATACGCCGGCGCAAAGTGCCACCTTCCCGATAATGCCATTTATTGGACTAGGTGACACGCAGGCTTTGGGGGATAGCAGAGAATCCTCTCGGCTGAGCCGCAGAAAGGATTTCCACAGCCCTCCCGGCGCTTGTCAGCGTGTCCCTGAGGAGTTATTACCTCGGGCTGCTGGGAGCTGGATGCGTCCCTGCCCCCTGGTTGCTGCTTTGCAAAGATTACGCCGCCTTTGAATAAGCTCCGCGCAGCGCTGCTGCCGACGCGTCAGACAGGGGCTAATCAGAAAATGAGCAGGGGAAGGAAACTTGGTGGCAGGAACTTATCTGCGGCGCGGGCGTGCTATGCCGGCTGCTGCTGCTCCTGCACCCAGCCCCGTCCGTCTGCAAAAGGAAGGCCAATTTCCCGGAGATTTCAGTGCTGAAGGTTGCTGCAAATCTGTGGCATGAAGGGGTGCGCACACGTGCACTCATGCACACGTGAGCATGTGGACGCAGTGTATGCAAGCATGTGTGCACAAGCAAACGCACACAGACTTGTGCACACCCACGGCTGGTGCACACTCTGCTGTGCACAGGCATGCGTGTGCTCATGCACACACATGCACGCACATGGAGACATGTGTATACACATGCACATGTGCATAGGGATCTCTATGTGCACGCAGCTGCTCATGCACATACACACGTGTCCCTACATGTGTGTGGCTGTGCATGCGTGTTCCTGCCCACATGGATGTAATGCACATGTACATACCTGCATCCGTGACCACGTGTGGGCACAGTGGGTCCTCTCCTGTCACTGGGGGTGCAGCAAGCTGGGGACAGACCCTGCTCAGGGTCAGCACTATGTCCCACTCGGCGCTGCTGTGACATCCATCCACACACCACAGTGTCACCATGGGCAGTCCCAGCAGCATCACAGGGCACTCCTGGGTGCTCCCACCCTCCCTGGGTGCTCCCATCCTCCCATCCTGGGGGTGGGAGTGGGACCGGGAGTGCAGAGGTGATTAAAATGCACCATTTGCTTTATTTAAGCACAACCGTCAGGGAGAGTTACAGGGCACTGAGCTAGAAAATAGCATTTACACAGCCCGCCCCTCGCACCGCATCCCTGACCTTTGCAAGCTTCATGCATGCCATGGCACCACCACCTTGGTGGCACTGAGGGCAGTGGACAGGGGCTGTGCTGGGAGCCCTGGGGCAGAGATGCTGCATTTGGGGCAGGGCCCAACCACTGCACCGCTGCTCCCATTCACTCTCCCGATCCCTTTGGGATGCTGTCGGCTCGAGGCTCGTGCTGCACGTGGTGGATGAGAGCAGGTGCCGAGCTTCCGTGCCTTGGAAAAACAAAGGCATTTGGTAGCAGGGGTGGGGGGGGGATGTTCTCCCAAATGGATTGGAACGACGCTGTGACTGGGAACAGATGCTGGAGATGGGGGGGGGCAGCCGTGAGGCTGCGGCACGGGGCCAGCTCCAGCCAGCTGCACATGGGCACATGGGGTGCTGGGGGTTCTCCTTGGGTTTGTGGGGCCTGACTCCACTGCCGCTCCATCCCCTCTGTTCTGGCACTCCGAGTTCATCCCAAGGGCATAGTACATGTGCGGGGCTGAGCTCAGCTGTGCAGCGGGTGGGGACCTGGGCAGCGCCCACCACCTTTTGGAGAGCCGTGGATCCCCCTGTGCAGCACCCTGGGGACACATGGACATCTCTGTGCTGCCTTTTGCCATCTGGCCCCCAAAGCAGCGCTCGTGGCCCTTTTTAACCCTTTGTGGTGCCCCGGTGCCCACGCCACGTGACGGCTGAGTCCCGGCACCCTTGGGGATCTGGCGGGCGGCACTTGGCGGGCGCACACTGCGGCGCGGCGCTTTTCTTCTCTAATCTTCTTATTTCATTTTAGCATTTACAATACAGCCAGCCGGTAATCCTGACATCAAACACGCCACGCAGCACTTTCAAGCCGCACCGACGTCAGGCTGCGCTCGTGCTGGCAGGAGCTGGCAGCTCCGACGGCTGCAGATAACAGGCAGGAGGGAGAGGAGGGAGCGGTGCAGCGGGTGGGAGCACGTCCCCTCCAGCCCTTCCCATGGGGTCACCCTCAAAGTATCCTCTGGGAGATGTGGGAGCTCTCCTTTGGAGTGTGCAGGGTGCTGGGCCATGGGGTGTCAACCACCAGCTGGAACCGGGGCACAGTGGGGATGGGGACCTGGTGAGGACACAGATGAGGACCCAGTGTGGGTGCAAGGATGGGAACCTGGTGAGGACACGGGGATTGGAACCTGGTGCATATATGGGAATGGGGTTCTAGTGTAGATGCAGGGATGGACACCCAGTTCAAATGTAGGGACAGGGACCTGGTGTAGATGCTGAGATAAAGTCTCGGTGCCAATGCAGAGATGGGAACCTGGTGCAGATGCAGAAATGGGCACCCAGTGCAGGTGCAAGGATGAGGAGTGAGCATGGGTGCAAGAACAGGAACCCAGCATGGAGGCGAGGATGGAGATCCAGTGTACACGTAGGGATGGGGACCTGGTGCAGGGCTGGGGACCTTGGGCAGACAAAAGGATGAGGACCCTGTGCAGATGTGGGGATAGGGAACTGATGCAGTTGCAGGGCTGGGAACCTGGTGCAGATGCAAGGAAGCTCCCCAGCTCCAACAGGAGACAGCTTTGGGCAGGAGCAGTGTCTGGTATGTTATCCATAAGCACTATTGCTGATGGAGCAGGGTGGTGTCTTAACACCATGTCCCAGCACCAGGGCTGGGTGCAGCTGGCGATCGCCATGGTTCCCTGCTCTGCAGCTGGACCCCCACCAACCACCTGTCCTGCAGAGCAAACCCCTCTGGAACAAATCCCAACCTCCGTGCTCAGGTCTCCTCCTCTTCCCCAGCCCTGCCGCCCACTGGGGATGGCGATGCCCACGTCCCCATGCCAGCACCATTTCCATCAGCCCTGTGCTGGGGACACCGCATGGAACAGCCTCGGCACCGATCCCTGGCTCAACATTTGGGACATAATCAGTGCTGAAGTTTGACGCCCTTTATTTGTACTACAGCACCGAGACTCGAGAGGAATTCATTTCCCTAATGAGCAGACTTTGGGAAGCCCTCCCTCCCGCGTCCATCCTCCTGCTGGGCGATGCTGTGGCTGCCCGTGCCCCCCAGCTGTGGGTACTGGGGCTGCACACCCCGCACCCAGCACCCAGCAGCGGTGGCACGGGTGGTGCGGTGACGGGAGGCTGACAGGGAAGATGAATGGTTTTAATCACGCCGCTCACAGGGCACCAGCTGAAGTTTCGTGTAAGTTATGATAGCGACAGTTTGCACGAAAATTGTATTTCCAGGCTTCATTGACTGGCTTAATGAGAATCTTTACGTGTCAGATATTAAATTAAGAAATTAAAGAGCTGTTGCGGTGTGTATAGACTCCTTCCCTCGCACAGAGCTGCTGCTTCCAGATCAATCAGGAACGCGCCTCTAGAAAAGATGGGAGAAGCCTTTGATTTTCTGTCACCGGGGAAGTGAATCTAATCCACGCTGGCACCTCGTTCATGTTTTATTAAATGGAGGAGGAGGAGGGTGCAACCCCCCCAGCCGCCCGTGTCCCCACGGTGCCTGGCACCCAGTGCTGGGAGCAGGACCCTGCGCTGCCCGGTGCCCCGCTGCTGTTTGTGTATGCGTGTGCACGCAGGATGTGAGATGTGTGTGCACACCTGTGTGCAGGCATCTCCCAGGTGGCTGCATGCCGGGTGGGTGTGCATACTGTGTGTGCACGCGCGTGTATGCGTTGCTGCGTGCAAATGAGGAAGGCTTGCAGAGTGCAGGGTTTGTGCCTGTGTGTGTGTGTGAGCACGTAGGCGTGCATGTGTGCACGCTGAGGCATGGTGCAGGAGGCGGCCGGATGGTGCTGTGCAGCTGACAGTGCTCTGAAGAGCAAGTGACAGCAGGATGGGCAACAACGGAAGCCCCATCATTGTCCCTTCCCATGCACAGAGCCATGCTCCCCCAGAAAGTCACTCTGGGCTGTCACATCCTGCTCACTGGGACAGAGTGACAAATGAGGATGGGGTCAGGGCAGGGGGACGGGGAATGGGGATTGGTGAGGACAGTGGCAGGTTCTGGCACACCCCCCTGCCCACACGCAGCTCCCCATGTGGTCCCCAAAGAGCATCCCTGTCCCTGCAGGGTGCTTGGTGACACCATGCATCCTGCCCGCTGTCCCCATGCTGTGCTGTGAAGCCACCTGCCCGGGGGTGGCTGGGAGCATCCTACAGCCCCAGGGTTGTCCCCAGGGCTGGATGAAGCCTGAGTGACAGCCTGGCCTGCTAATGAGTCCCTGTATGGGGCAGGAGGGCTGACACCCGCATCACCACCTCGGGTCAGCCCTGGGGGAGCCACCAGGAGGTGCTGGCTGAGGGGGGGGACTGACAGCGATGCCACAGCAGAGCATCCTCATTGTGCCACTGTAGCACCCTTCCACTCCACAGCATTTCTGCATCGCTGCAGTCATACCCCAGTGCCAGCCCCAGCTCCTTAGCAGCCCCAGTTCTGCACTCGTCGATCTCCCATCTCCTTTCCTCCCTCCCACGTCCCCTCTCGCACTCCCTTAAACACACACACGCCTAATCCGCTTGTTAGCCTATCCCTTCATCTAAAACCAATATGCAGCGGAATGCCGGGGATAATTAATGGATCAATTAGATAGAGAACTGCCTGTGCTCGTGGCACCGCACGCACGCGGAGGGGAGGCAGTGCCAGCGCACCTGGCAGCGTGGGTCTCAGTGCATGGCGCGTGTCTGAGCGAGATTGGGCTGCAGTGCACACCCAGTTTATTGGTACACGCTCAGTCATGCACAACCAGCTCTATTGGGTGCACATCCAACCATGCACACCCAGCTCTATGGAGTGCACACCCAGCCGTGCATACCCAGCTGCATCCAGCGTTAGCCCAGCCATGCGCATGCACAGCTATGTGCAGCCAGGTGCATTCAGCATGCACACCCAGCCCTGTGCACCAAGATGTACACACTCATCCATGCACATCCAGCCATGCATGCTGAGATGTGCACACCCAGCCATGTACATGTATCCATGCACACCTAGCCATGCACACCCAGCCGTGCACACTCTGTGCCTGCACTCTGTTGCACTGGGCACGTGCTGAGCCCCAGTGTTGCACTGGGTTTGTGCACATTGCTGCATCCCACATCCCCGTTCCCACCCAGTTTGCTCGGGAGCAGATCGCTGGGGGCACAGCAGAGGGGACAGCCTCCATCCCAGGGGACAACAGCTGGTGGGTCAGGTGGCAGCTCCCCAACCAAACTCATGCACTCCTGCATTTCTGAGCTGAGTAGCCCCGTTGCAGGGTTCAGCATCATCAGGGTGCAGCACCCCAACTGTGCCAGGCCATGGGTGGGTGCTGAGCACCCTGGGGTGCTGCGGGGAAGTGAATAATGCAGCAAAGCTGTGTCTCCCACCCCCCTCCTCCACAAGCTTTGAAAAGCAACACATTACCCTGATCTCTAGACATGAGTTTTTGTCACCAAACAGGGTGATGAGAAGACTTTGAAGCAAATACAAACACTGGGAAAGGGAATACATAAGAAGGGAGTCGCATGTTCTCTTCAGAAAACAATTGCGGTGTCAACTCCTTGGAGCAGCTGCGCAGAGGGGGAGCTGCTAAGCAGGAACCTGACAGCCACGAACGTGGGAAATTATCATCAAAATACAGATATCCCCCCCCTGCTGATTGGGCTCCTTCCCATGGCCTGGGTGCTCCTTCCCTGCTCCTCACTGCGCCCCATTAGCCCCAGGTCCTGCAATGCATCACTACCCCAGCTGCTGCATGATGCCCCCTGCTCCATGCGCTGCAAGCTGTGGGAGATGAGGAGCAAGGCACTGCAGGGACAGCAGGTCACCCAGCAGGTGGGGGGAGCATGGGAGTTTGGGGGCCAGCATCTTCCCTCCTGCAAACAGCCGCTTGCCCTTTGCACACATTAGTGCTTTGCAGGCGTGCTTGAAGTCTGCAAACACAACTTGCATGCGCGTTCCTGTCCTGCTTTTGTCCTGCATGCAGACCGCTTGCACGGCTTGAACAAGCACCCACACTATGCATGCATGCTCCTGCCTTAATGCATGCAGGCAGCTGGCACACCTTGCAGGAGCACTCACGCCTTGCACACCCCTCTCGCCGTATGCATGCGCTCTCCCATCTTGCACACACATTGGATGCACGCTCCTGCCACACACACGCTCATACCTTGCACACCTCACCCCACAGCCCTGCCTGTGCTCTACCTGTGCATTCCTCTCCTGCCTGACACCCTCTCTGCAGCAGAACAAACAAATATATATCAGTGTATGTCTATAATGGCAGCACTATACGTACAGCACGGAATGTGGGCTCGTTCTGTGGCAGGTCCCTCTCCGGGACTGCCAGCTCCTGGTGGATTATTTGTGGGTATTTTGGATGGCTGATTTGGACAGGGCTGGGGATCCCTCGGAGGGCCCAGGTGGTGCTGGGGACAGTGGTAGGCACCTCAGTTCGGCGCACCTCTGCACCATCAGATGCACGTGCACTCCTTCTCTGCACGTGCACTCCCAGCACGTGCACACTCACCCCTGCACGAGTACTCCCACCCTGCCCGCTCTTACTGCACAAATGTACTCCTTGCACAATCTGTGCTTTTCTTCATGCCTTACACACCCTGTCCTGCATGCACCTGTGGCCCGTATGCACATTGCCATCCTTGACTTATACAATTTGAACATATGCTTGGTTTCTCAGTCACACCCTGCATGCACACTCCCCAGCACCCCTGCATCCCAAGCCTTGCTTACATACACCCAATCCATGCACACATCCTGCTCGTGCATGCATCCCATTCATGCACACACCCTACCTGTGCATTCACCCTACCTGTGCATGCAATCTACGCATGCACACACTCTTTCACCCTACTCATGCATACCCTTGCATGCACCCCAGCCATGCATGCATCCTCCCTGCACATGCACACTACCCAGATATGCAACCTACCTATGCACACACCCTATTTGTGTATGCATCCTACTTGTGCATGCACCCTACTCATGCACACACCATATGCAAATGTGATTCCTACCTGTGCATGCATCCTACCCATGCACACACTATATGCAGATAGGATTCCTACCTGTGCATGCACCCTACCCATGCACACACCCTACTCATGCATGTACCTTACCTGTGCATGCACCCTACCCATGCACACACCCTACTCATGCATGTATCCTACCTGTGCATGCACTCTACTCCTATATGCATCCTACCTGTGTAGGTATCCTCTCCATGCACACGCCCTATCTTTGCATGCACCCTACCCATGCGCAGCCCTTCAGCTGCCTCCCCCAAATCTCTGCACACTCCCACACCCGCCCGCCCACCACCTGCCCGTGTCTGGTGCCAGGCTCCCTTCTCCTCCTGCTTTATCTCCTCTTCCCAGCTGCTCTCGCCCCTCCCTGCTGCAGCCTCCATCCCTCTTTCTCCCCAGCCTCTCACTGTGGTTATCGCAGCCTCGCACACATCCCTCCTCCCTGCTCCTGCTCATCCTCCCGCACTCCTTCTCTCTCCCCTTCCTTCCATCCCCATCCCTCATCCCTCCATCCACATCCCAATCCCATCCCTCAGTCCCCAACCCTCCATCCCCATCCCTCATCCCTCCAACCCATCCCCATCCCCATCTCCACCCCATTCCCCATCCCCATCCCTATCCAACCCCTCATTCCTCCATCCCTATCCCCATCCCATCCTCATCCCATCCTCCTCCCCACCCCTCCATCCCCAGCTCCCCCACCCCATCACTGCCCACCCCCTGCACTGTACCCTGGCCCTGTGCCCCTGTCACCTCTCGTCTCGGTCTGGCACGGCCGCCGCAGCCCCAAACTTTCCAGCTTTTTCCAGCTGTGGGAGGCGGGGAAGGCTGCGCCTCCGCTCCCAGCCCCGCAATGCTGCGCTGCCACTCCGAGCGCTCCCGCCTTATGAATTTTACATTATTACCCACTTTAAAGTATATAAAATAACTAGTCATAAATTATTGAGGGGAAATTTAAAATACTACAAATGTTTATAAATGTTTATCAAGAGGTCTTCAGAAGCAAGCTGGCGCAGCCTGCACGGCTTCCCACGGATGGCAGGAGCGGGGGGACGGCATGGCCCTGCCCGCGGGGGGCTCCACGGACCCCCGGGAGGAATTCGGTGCCGGCTCCCAGAGCATCCTTAATTCATGTCCCTGTGGATGGCAGAGAACAGATTTCCATCCGTGCTGTTTCCTTTTGCTGGCGGCGCTTCCCATCTCCTGCTGCTGTGAGGCCCTGCTGGGGCTGCCCCTGTGCCTGTCCCCATGTAAGGGGATGTGTCCTGTCCTGCTGGGGATGTGTTCTGTGCCACTGGGGACATGCTGTGTTCTGGTGGGGACATGTCTATCCTGATGGGAGCATGTCCTGTGCTGCTAGGGATGTGTTGTGTCCTGCTGGGGAGAAGTCTTGGGCAACTTGGGCATGGTGTGGATGGCATGGCATGGCATGGTATGGCATGGCATGGCATGGGACAATATGGCATACGATGGTGTGGCACAGCATGTCACGGCATGGGACAGAATGGCACAACATGGCATGGGACACCATGGCATGGCACAGCGTGGATGGCACAGCATGGCATAGCATTGCAGGATGGCACCACTGAGCCCGGGCAGCTTGGATAGCATGGCATGGCACAGCAAAGCAGGACACAGCCATGCAGGGGTGACATCTCTGAGCTTGGGCAGCCACTACAGCATGGTATGGTATGGCCTGGTATGGCACAGCCCTGCAAGGATGGTGCACTGAGCTTGCCGGGCTGCATGGCACAGCACAGTGTAGCATGGTGGCCTTTCAGGAATGGCACAGCTGAGCCCTGGCAGTTGGCACGGCACCGCCCTGACACAGCCCACCAAGCAGCATGCCACCGCCAACACTGCATGCAGGAGCAGGGCCTGCAGGCGAGGTGTCACTGCAAGCAGGGGACAGGCAGGAGGAGCAGTGACGGGGACAGCCATGCATGAGACACAAATGCGTGTGGCAGGGACGCGTGGCTGACTCGGAGCTTCCACCAGGAGCTGTCGGCAGGGACTGTGCTGAAAGCACTGCCTGATTGGGGTAATCATGGGAGCACAGAGTGCATTAGCTGCGAAGGTTTATAAAGGGAAATTAAAATAAAATTGGATGTGACAGAAAAGTACATGGAAAATTAGTATAAGAATATGAATATTTATGGCTGCAATGGGAAAGCGCTTGTGTGTGCTCCCCGTCACCTCCTGCTCCTGGGGACATGAGGATGTCGGGGCTGCGGCACCCCGGCTGCGTGCCCATGTCCCTGGGGTGCCCATGGGGCTGTCGCATCCCATACCATCGAGCTGTCCCCATGGAATGGTGGTGGTGGAGGCAGTGGGGAGTGATACAGTGTGTGGGCAGGAGGAGGGACTGGCACCAGGCGGTGCTGGCATGCAGGGCAATGAGGGCACTGGAACACGGCAGGAGTGCCAGGGCAGCCGGGCACAGCCAAGCTCTGGCACTGCACAAAGGTGCCACCATCGTGCAGGGACAACACAGCCCCACAGCCCGCCGGCCCAGGGCCAGCCAGCCCCCCGCCCCTCCCGCTGTCACACTTAGAAACCATTAAAATAATTGAACGCTTTAAATATTCAGCACTCGGCTTAAATATTCATCAGCAAAGTTATTCTGATTGCTACACTACATCAGCGCAGGCTGGAAAACAGTTCCCCTCCAGCAAGCTCCCCCCCGCCCCTGTGAGCAGCGCTGTGTGCGCCTGGTGCTCACGTGGGCACACACGGGCACACACACGCATGTGCACGCATGTGCCCATATCTGCATGCGGGTGCACTGTGCAGCTCTGCATGCGCGTGTGCATTTGTGTGCACACACAGAAGAAAGCTTGCACATGGCTTGAGCAGGTGGGTGCAAGCAAGAGCTGGGGTTTGCCCCTCCACCCAAGAGGAAAGAATAGATTTAGGATAAAGGATGCCCTGGAAAGAGGGAAATAACTTCTACTGGCATGCACCAAGACGCAACAAGGAGCTCTGAGGTGCACCAAGATGCCTTGAGATGCACCAGGACAGCAGAGCAGGGGTGGGTGCAGTTTTGGCCTTGCAGAGGGGCAGGGGTAGTGCTGTGTGTGAGTGCTGCATGAGTGCACCCAGCTGAGCACGTGTGTGCAGGCATGTGCTGGTGCACGGCAAGGCGCAGCCAGCAAAGCTCTGCAAACAGCACTGATAAAATTGTTCCTCCAATACTTTAAAGCAGGCTTAGGTTTAAGCGATCTCGCTCCAAAGGCGGCTCTCGCATACATTTTGCAGGCTCGAGCTGCAGCGTTAATCCTGGGGAATCATGTACTTTGCATCCACATTTGCCATTCACATCTGCAGCAGAGCAGGCTGTGCAGGCATTGGGGTGTCACTTGGTGGCGGGGTCCCCACCACGTCCTCACTGCGGAGGAACAGGGCTGAATGGGGTGCGAGGAAGGAGCCGTCAGATTTACCCGTAACCTTTTCATCAGCCCTGTAACTAGATTAATTTGTTGATTTGATAGTGCCCTGTTTCTTGCCGTTGGGTTTGTGTATGTGTGTTTTATGCTTCGCTTTGGCAATAAACCGGGAGCTGAAGAGTGGGGAAGTCCCTCCATGCACTCAGGCTGGAGATGCGCATCCCATCCCCTCTCCTCCTATCGCATCCCATCGCATCCCATCGCATCCCATCGCATCCCACCCCATCCC
>NC_034420.1:1259033-1367523 GCF_002078875.1 Numida meleagris
CATCCCATCCCATCCCATCCCATCCCATCCCACTCCATCCCACCCCATCCCATCCCATCCCATCCCATCTCATCCCACCAGCCCCATGCATGGGATGGGAACCACAGCTCCAAAAAGGAAGAACAACCCCAAACTTCCCCGACACTCATGCACAGCTCCGCGCCAGCACCACGCAATGCCTCGCCAAGGGAGCAGGCTGAATAATTAACACTAAAAATAATGATTTCGGGGAGGGCTGGAGGGAGGGAGGGGGGGTTGAGGAGAAGCCGGTGCGAGGAGCTCTTTGATGGGCAGCTCCTTTGATCAGAGATCTGAATAGAGCCCTCACGTTTCTGCGTGAGCCCGCTGCCTAATTACAGAGCCGCACGGCCGCCCCCAGCCCTCGGCACGTCGCTGTAATAGATTTCACCGCGTCCACCCTCCAGGAGGACATCGATTCTCCCCGCAGCCGCAGACTCATGCTAACCATTGCGTCCTATCGATTTTTCCTTTTCTTTTTTTTTTTTTCCCCCCCACCTCTTTTTTTTTTTCTTCACTCTTCGCTTTTTTTTTTTTTAATATATAAAGAATTTCTTTATTTTCATTAAATCCTTAATCAGGGAGAAATCTACATTTTTATCATTTCTATGGCTGGAGAGGAAGAGAGGAAAGTTATATTGCCATAGAAACCGTTCCCTACCATTCTCAGCCTCGGAGCAGTCCCTCTTGTGCTGTCTCTTGTCAAAAGGCGTAATTGTTGCTCCTGATCTTCACTGCTCAATTAGCAGTGATGTCTCCCTTCAAGTTAATTGCTGGAGATGGGAGGAAGTAGGACAAATGTAACCTTTTAGATGAAAAGATCTCTCCCCCCCCCTTCCCTGCCTTTCCTCGCCTGCAGGCACTTGAGGGCCCCTCACGCTTCATCTCCTGCGCAGCATGGGGCCGAGGGCTTCTTCTCATCTTCCTCATCCCTTTATCCAGGGCAGGACCCTTCTATGTCCCCCCTCAGCTCCCCGTGCCTCTCTCTGCCAGGAGATGCCATACATTGTGGCAATGGATGTGGGGACAGAGGGCTGTGAGCAGCTTGGAGGTACTCCCAGGAGATGGAGATGGAGCTCCATACCCAGAGATGTTCACAACGCCCTACCCTGCTCCATTCGCATCTCTTTCCCCTTCTCCCTACACAATTCCACCCCAGTTTGCATCCATCTGCATTCCTAATTCCATCCCCAGCTCCATCCCTATTTTTAGTCCATCTCCATTCCTTGCTCCATCCCAAATCCATCCCTACCTCTGTTCCCATTTCTATCCCCAGCTCCATCTGTACCCCTTCCTTACTTCATTTCCTGCTCCATCCCTTGCTCCATTCCTACTTCCATCCCCGGCTCCATGTCTAATTCCATCCACATCCCCTGCTTCCATCTCCAGCTCTGCCTCCACCTCCATCCCCATCCCATTTCCATTCCTACCTCCATCCCCATCCCCATCCCTGTTCCCATCCCCATCCCCATCCCCATTCCCATCTCTACCTCCATCTCCATCCCATTCCCATCCCCATTTCCATCCCCATCCCATCTCTCTCCCTCTGCGGCTTTGTGGAGGGAGAGGTTGGAGAACAGGTGTGAGACTTTCCTCCACCCCCAGAAATAAAGATGAGAAGACCCATGCTGCTCCCAGACATGTGACAACAGCAGTGGCATTGGACACTGCTCTCCAAAGGACGGTTCAGGGCACTACTTTTAGCGTGGAGGGAGGATGGGCAGTGAGGCCACACATCAAGGAGCTGGGAAGAGTGGCAGCATCCTGCATATCCCATCCAAGAAAGAGTCTTTAAGCAGCGCCCGCAGTCCACGCTCTGTCTCCAGCTCATGCCAGGACATTGTGGCTCCCAGACCATGGTCTCATAGGGGTGACAGTTTTGTTAACCACCCTAGTGATGTTCCCAGCCATGCTGATGCACCTCTGCTCTGGGCTTTTCCTGGTAGTGTTGTTATAGCTGCATTCACACATGAGGGCCGATCACTTTTATGGCCCAGCAACAGTGGCAGAGTGTCACACCACCAGGCATGCATTTGCCTTCCTGTGACTTCTCCACCAGTGCTCTGAATGGACCAGGAGCAGGAAGGTCCCTGGTGCCCTGCAGAGCATCCTTGGGGGTGTCTCCTGGATCCTCTCCTCCCTATTGTGCTGACTCAGGCAGCAACTGCTGGGTTTCATCTCCTGGAGCAGGGATGGGGCAGCCAGTCTTAGGGAGCCAGAATTAGGTTAGCTCCTGCCTGTGCCCCCCCCAACACCTGCCTCAGCTCTGTGCAGGCACCATACCACTGCCCCGAGCATCCTCTGGGTGCATGGGTACCAGGGTAGTGTGCACTTCACCGAAGGGCATCTCCCTGCTGCACACACAGCAAATGGCCAGCGCTCACCTTCTCCACGCACATATCTCCTCTAGTGATGGGTTGCTTAGGGACACCTTTCAGCCAAAGCCCGTGACATTGAAAAGAGGCATTTTAGGGGCTGAGCACACAGAGGAGCTACTTGACGATGCTTCCCAGCACGGATGAGCTCTTCCTGGCCCGTAGGCTCCGGAAGGCACAAGGAGCACTTGGCACACCGGCCCTCCAGCACGCGCTTCCCTTCCACTTGATGCAAACGAGCCCTTAACATTTTGGCAAGTGGCTGTGCTGGGGGGGCCCCATGGGGTGCCGATACTCTGCTGCCCACCTCTTGGCTCCCAGCCCTGCCAGGAGGATACTGGGGCAGCAGCCAAGGGATGTGCTCTGTCACTCGGCCACCTTACCCCAACCCTGGTCCCGCAATCACAGCTCACCGCAAACAACGCATTAGCACCAGGTTTGCATCTGCATCCCCATGCGCCAGGTAAGGAGGGGCCGGCAGGCTTGGGGAAGGATCACACGTGGCAGCTTTTAATAGCAACCCGCCTGCCTGTCACCGGCTTCTCATCACTCCTCTTGAAGCGGTTGCTAATTACCAACAAGCTGGTGTTTGCATGGTGGGTGTGACGTTCCCCTCCGCGGCCCTCGCTCTGTGGCTCTGGGGAAGGGGGGACCCATGGGTGGGCTGCAAGAGGGGCTGGGAGGGGCACTGCCTTGGGGACTTGGAGCTGGGGTTGAGCAGAAAGTGGGTCTCCCCATTGCTCCCACCTCCTGGACATGTCCCCTTCCTTTCATTCCCACCTCTGGAAGTGTCTAGGGGGTTAAAGCTGATGAGCTTTGGGCTGGTACCGGCCTACCCACCGCTCTCTGGTGATGCTCTGCCACACCAGGATCTGGTGCCACCAGCGCTATCCCACAGACTGGGGTCATCCTGCCCCATGCATCGCCCCTTCTGAGCCCTAGCATGATGCTTAAGCCTTGGGGACACAACTGCGATGGAAACAGGAGTTCCGAGAGAGGTGTGCTGAGCCTGGAGGGAGGGGATGGGGACCTGGTGGCAGTGATCCTCACAGGTTCCAACCCCATGGGACATCTCCTTCCTGTGGTCGGGCCCTCTCCTGGGTCCACCGCATCCAAAGCCCCACAGTGAGATCCCCCCATGACGGCTGCTGGGGGGTCCCTGCTCCTGTGCTGTGTGGGGGACCCCCAAGGAGGAGCCAGCATCTTCCTGGAG
This sequence comes from Numida meleagris, assembly GCF_002078875.1. NCBI lineage: Eukaryota > Metazoa > Chordata > Aves > Galliformes > Numididae > Numida > Numida meleagris. The sequence goes on from NC_034420.1 coordinate 1,262,640, forward strand.
CCTCTTGGAGGAGACAGGGCACACCGTGGCACCCCTCAGCACTCTGCAGCACCCCATGGCACCCAGCTCTTGCTGGCACCCAGTGAGTGACAGCGCCCAGCCCCCAGCCCTCCACCCCCCTGTCAATCCGCAGGGGAATTATTTATCCCGACAATAGGAATTGTCTGCACGGGCCCTTCCCCCTCCCCAGCACCTACCCCAACAAAGGAAATCATCCTGATATGAAAGGGAAAATTAAATTACCCCAATAAAGACTTAGTGCTGCTTTAATGACATCACCAGACTCAGGCGCTAATTAGCTGAGTACAAAGGAAGCTAAATGTGAAAACGTGAATTTTTGTTCCCTTTTCTGCTGTCGTAGAGCATCAGTGGGAGGCTTGGCAGGCAGGGCAGGAGCTGCTCCTGCTACCCTGCCCAGAGCTCCCCAGGGAATGCTCACACAGAGCAGCAGCTGGAGCACAGTTGGATCCTGCCAGAGCCCCAGTGCCAAGGCCTGGTCCTGCTCCGTGCACCCCTGGGCACTGTGAGCTGCCCTTGCTGCAGGCTGGGGTGGGCATGCTGCTCGCTGCTTGCTTTTCATGCATGCACATGCCCTGCTTCGTGTGCTGCACTGCACCGCTCACTCCTCCTAGCGGACTGCACCGCGTGCACATACCTCGCTGCAGTGTGAGGCTCACACCTTGCACGGTGCCCACCGCACGTGCAAACCTTGCATTGCATACTATGCTGCACTACTGAGTTTGCACTGCACATGCAGTGCACACTCTTTGCTCCCACTGTGCAGTGATATGCAACATCATGCAAGAGATGTGCATGCAGTGTACACTCCATGCAAGATATGCGCATACGTGCACCCACCTCTCTGTGCTGCCTAGCTCACATCTTGCACTGCGTGCACTGCATACCCATATCTTGCACTGCATACAACACTGCACACAACACTGCACAACTCATACTTCTCGCTGCACACACTGCAGGCATACATCTCACTGAACTGCACAACTCACATCTCCCAGTGAGAGGGCACTGCATGTACACACCTCACTGCATGGCACACCTCGCACTTTCCAACGCACACACTGCATGCACACTGTTAGTTGCACTGCACAGCTCACACCTCCCACGGCGATCAGGCACAACACACATCTCATTGCACAGCTTGCACTTCCTGCAGCGAGCACACAATGCACACCTCGCAGTGAACACTGCAGCATGCAGACTCCTAGCTCTGCGTGCACAGCACACTGCAAGCATGCATGCACCTCAAGCCACACAAATTGCAGCCGCAGAAGGGCCACACGCTGCTCGTCCTGCACCTGTGTGGCTCTGTGAACACCTCCCACGTGCTACACACATTGCATACTTGCACCTACATGGCACCTTGCACACCTGCACCCCATCCCTGCACAGTGATTGTGTGGCTGCATGGAATTTGTTCTGCTTTGGGACTGGCAGCAGCACGGAGCTGCTCACCCCAGGTGTGGGACCCTCTGCAAAGGGTCTCCAGGCTGGGCTGCAGCAAGCAGCCTGCAAGCAGCTAGTGCCCCCTCCCCCCCGCCTCAGCATCAGCCCCAGCTTGAATTCTCTCTACGCAAGCAGGCAGTGGTGCATCCCTTTATTCACTTCCAAATTTAGGGCTGCTTTGCCCTGCAGAGGTACTGCTGCATCTCTCCTCCACCCCAGTGGTTTTCCCCTTGCTGCACAGGGCCGTGGCAATGCAGAGGGGCTCCAGCAGAGGCCAACAGTCTGCTCCTGCAGCTTCCTAAGATGTAAGGCCTCATTTTAATTAAAGCTTAAACAGCAAAGGAAGCTTACTCTTCACCACTGCCCCCTCAAACCTCACCCCAACCCCTTCAACTTCCCACTTGGGAAATTCAGTGGTGTGTGCAAGGTGACCCCTGCCCCTTGCAAGCTCTCCCCTATGGGCAGCTGGGACCCAGTGCCACTGGTTGCTCCCAGCTGTCCCCATGGGGACAGGGTGGCACTGTGGGTACCAGCCGTCCCCCACTGGGATTGAAGGGGATCCCGGGATTTAAGGGGATCCCACCAGCCCTGCTCGCCTCACCGCTCAGTGCCGGCTGCAGCCCAGACGCATGGGTACGAACGCCTCCGTGCCTCCTTAAAATGACATCCCTGGTCTCCATGGCAACCCCGCTCTGCCTCAGACCAAGAGCATCATCTGCTCCATCATCCCTGCAGGCCAACACAGCACTGGGGGCACTGAGGCTGAGGGACCCCTGCCGCCCCCAGTGCCACTCCCATAGCCACCTATATTGCCACCCTCACCCCTTCCTGGGTGCCACGTGGCATCAGGATGAGCCCTGGGGTACCCCAAAAATTCACAGCGTGATGGGAGGCTGCAGGGGGGAGGCAGCTGGTGGGGCTGTGACAGAACGGATGCGGCTGATCCTGGCTGGCTGTGGGCCTGGGAGAAGGGGCTGCCAGCTGCTGGGGGGTGATTTGTGGTGGGGGTGCGTGTGGGGTGATGCACAAAGGGAGGAGGGGTGTGTATGGGGAGAAGGGACACACACAGGGAGAAGGGATACGCATGGGGAGAAGGGATGTTATGAACACAAGGGTAGAAGGGATGCACATGTAGAGAAGGGATGTACATGGAGGAAGGCTGCATATGAGGAGAAAGGATGTATACGGGGAGAAGTGATGCATATGAGGAGAAAGGATGGGCGTGCAAAGGATGCACGTGGGGAGAAGGGATGCATGGGGGAAAAAGGATGCACATGGGGAGAAGGAATGCATATGAGAGGAAGCAATGCACGTGGGGAGGAGGAATGCATATGAGGAAAAGGGATGCACACTGGGAGAGGGGATGCATATGGGGAGGAAGGATGCACAGGTGGAGAAGGGATGCTAATAGGGACAAGGGGGGTACATGGGAACTAGGGACTCACACAAGGAGAAGAGATGAAGATGGGAAGAAGGGAGCGCGCAGAGGAAGAAGGGGTGCAGGAATGCACATCAGAAGAAGGGATACATGTGGGAAGAAGGGATGCATGTGCATGCAGAGCTGCACATGAACTAAAAATCAGTGCAGCTGGATGTAGCTGCATGGATGAGGGCATGGAGCTGGCATTGCTCACACTGCGGGGTGCCCTGTGGGGTGGCTGCTGCTGTGGGGTGGAGGAGAGGGGCAATGGCACCAAGCCAGGGCTGCACATGGGATGGGGTGCAGGAGCCACGGCCCAGCCCCATGCCACCTGCCCTCTCATTTGTCCTCGTTAAGGGCTGGCAGGGCATCTAATTAGGTGGTGTGAGTGCCAGAGCCCTGCTGACAGCCACCTGTGCACTTCGCCTCCTCCTCACACTGCCTCCTAATTAGCGGGCAGGATGCTGCTGCCCTCTCCGGGACGTGCCAGTGCGGGTGGCACTGCTGTCACTGTTGCCCTGTGCCCCTGCATCCTCCCAGAGTACCCCCTCCCATGGACACCCCCAGGACTCCAAGTTCCACATCTCATGGGCACCAAGCTCTAGCATCCTCTGTTCACCCTGAGCACCCCAGATCCATGGGGCATAGCCACCCGCGGGCAGGCACAGTGCAAGGACTTGGAACCTTCGCAGCCCCGTGAGCTGGGCAGGGCTAACGAGCCGGAGGCCTCTTTAATTAGATTAATTGGCTCCCATTCGGCTCCAGAAGAGCTGTCAGGCTGTGTGCATCTTCCTGCTGTACCTGGTTAATTGCGGCACCGCGGCTGCTGCTCTGCAGCTCTTGATGGCCACCAAGAGCCGGCGCTGGGCAGAGCCGTGTGGTGCTCGGTGATGTGCCCACGGGGGCATGCAGGAAGCCTTGGCATCTCCAGGAGGTACCAGCCACATCCCAGGGTTGGCACAGGGTGCGGCAGCTCCCCAGGGTGCACAGGGCTCAGGAAGATGCACCCATGGGTGCAGAGTGGCCGGCATCCACCTGCTGGATGCCGCACCCCAGAGGTCCCACTCAGCCCCAAAACCTTACACAAGACACCCACTCACACATCTCCCAGCCACAGCAGGTGTCTGTGGGGATGGCCTGGCCACCGGGATGCCACCAAGCCCAGTACTGTCCCCAGTACAGTCACCAATCCTCAGCTGTGCCCACTCAGACACCAGTCCCCATATGGGACAGCAGCAGGAGGAGGTGGCCCCAAGGGTACATGGAAAGAGCTGGGAGCAGGGTGCTGGCTCCATCCTAGGTGTGTGTGCATGGGACCAGTCCGACTGGAGCTCCTTAACCAAGGCAGCAGCAGCACATCCCTGGGGAGACGTGCTTCAATGTGGGTTTTTTTTTTTTTCTGCCAGTGAATGTTAATCCCTGCTCAGCATCTGTTGCCTGCGCTCCTGGCAGGCTTGCTGTCCCCAAATCTGGGGGCATGGCCCACTTGGTGAGCCCAGCAGTGTGGGGACGTAGGGATGGTGACGGGTCAGGGTGTGGTGGCTCCATCCCTGGGGAATGGGGGAAACAGGGGACACCACAGTGCCATGGGTGTGGGATCAGCAGGCACAGCCCCATAGGATGGGCTCATGTACCTGCGGATGGGACGTGTCATTTGGGGAGCACATCCCAGCTGCGGGGTGGGGACAGTGAGATCTTCCCTTGCCACTGCACTTGGACTTGGGGTCAGACAGGGGCTGGATGCTTTTCTCATCCTTTAACTTCATCTCGATGCCTTGTAGGAGCAAGCAGAGCTCTTCTGCTTGCCCCGGATTTGGGACATCTCCTTGGTGGCTCTGGGGACATGGGACAACCTGCCTGGGCAGGCTGTGTTGCAGGGGACTCAGCAGTCAGCATAGAGCCACCTGGGGGACATAACTACCCCCAAACCCAGGATTTCAGACACTTGTTGTGAATGCGGAGGGCTTGAGGGAGGAGCCCTGCCACAGGGGGTGTGCTGCGTCACAGACACGGGGACATCGCTCTGGGTCACCTTGTGGGAGGAACCGCAGGCAGCCAGGGGGGCTGGGGCTCCCATCCTTGCCTGCATGCACCCCATCACATGGATGGGGTGAAGGGAGGAGAGGAGGAGGAAGCACTTCCTCCTCACAGCAGGTGCTGCTCCAAGGGTGCCTGCGCCCAGGGGACAAGAGCCCTGTGAGCCCCATGAAGCCACTCGTGCATTAATTGAATATTCAATTTTCGAAATAACCTTGAGGAACTGAGCGAAGAGGCTGGAAGCAGCGCTGATTACAGCTGCACCTGCTTGACTGTGCGGCTCCATGCTCCCCGCAGCCCCCCCGGTGTCCCCTTCCCAGCCCCCGCCCCACAGACAGTGCAGGGACACAGGGGGTGGCAGCAGGGGGATAAGGGTCTGTCCCCAGGGGTAGACAGCGTGGGATCTATGGGTCCCCAGGTCACAGCATGGGATTGGTGCGTCCCCATGTCAAACCATGGGCTCTGTGTGCCCCCACGTCACAGTTTGGGCTCTGCGTGTCCCCATGTCGCAGCCTGGGATTGATGTGTCCCCATGTTACAGTGTCACAGCATGGGATTGATGTGTCCCCATGTCACATCATGGGCTCTGTATGTCCCTATGTCACAGCCTGGGTTCTGTACATCCCTATGTCACAGCCTGGACTCTGTGCGTCCCCATGTTATGCCCTGGGCTCCGAATGTCATCATATCACAGCATGGGATCTATGGGTCTCCATATCACAGACAGGGCTCTGCAGCCCTCGCTCAGCACCCACAGCACTGATGCCACCCTCACCACTGTCCCACCTTGCACCCAACCATTTCCCACCCGGGGAACACTCATCCCCTGCACAATGCTGTCTCCCTGGGGATGCCACAGAAGCACCTGGGACCCACCAGATCCCTCCAGGATCGGCAGGATGGAGCTCTGCATCCCTCCGCATCCCCTCACCAGCACAGCCCTGCAGATTTCTGGCTGCCTCCACACTTGGCCGCATTAATAACCCGCCGGCTGCCGGGGAAGGATTTACCAGCTGTTTTTCCTGACTCTGTTGGCCTCGGATAAATCAGCGGGGGGGTGTCACACGGCATTTGCCAGGGGGCTGATGGATGGCGCTGAGCGAGTGGATGGCTCGTGCTGATGCTTCCAGGCGCTGCCGGGGTGGGATGCGCAGCCCCGGGGAGGGGACCGGCACGGAGCCCACCCTGCAGGGGGTCCCAGCTCACCCAGCCCCATCTCTGCCTGCGGGAGGGAGATTAGCTCTGAAGAGCTGAGCACGCACAATATTTGCGAAAGCAATTGCAGGAGAAGCAGGGAGCAGCTGTGGGCTGAGCAGCCTGCCCGCCTCCACGCGTCCCCGCGACATCTGGAGGCGGCAGCTGTGCCGGCGAGCGAAACCTGTTCGGGGGGAAGGATGGGAGCAGGACCCCGCAGCACGCGGTGAGGGACCTGTGCTGCATTTGGGGTTGCGGGACACCCCCAGGAATGGCCCTGTGTGCCCCCTGGGTCACTGCAGTGCACTGGCAAAGGGGAGTGGCTGTGCCCCTGTGGCACGCGGGGAGACAAGAACCAGGTGGCTCCTTGCTGGTGTCACTCATCACAGAGCCACCTAAAAGCCTGGGGAGTATTCAGCAAGCATGAGCAATGCAAATGCAATGGAAGCATTACCCTGAGAGGCTGAACCATGCCAAAACCCCAAAGAGAGGAGGAGATGGCATCCCACTGCTGGTGGGGACACTCCATTGGTGGTTCTGTGCCCCTGGACGGGCTTGGATCCCAAACCTGGTGACACCCCACTGCCTGTGCCAGCTATGCCATGCAGAGTGAAGCCAAAGAAGATGCATTATTCCCTTTAATTTGTGCAGGTGCAGTGGGGATGCTCAGCCCTCACAGGCTGTGCCCATGCCCCCAGTGGTCATCCATTTTCCATGCAGCATCTCTGCATCAGAGCAATGCACCAGAGCAATGCAGCAGAGCAATGCCCTCTTGGAAAATCCCATTGTGTTTTGCCAAAACAAAACAACAAACAAACCACGGAGAAGAGCCCCGCGCATTCAGGTTGCATTGGCTGTATTTTGGAGCAGCGCTGGGGCAGGGAGCATACCCCATGCCATGCAGCATCCCTCCTCCACTCCAAACCTCCAGATTCTGGAGGAAAACTTCCAGCCTGCCGTGGGGTGCAGAGCATCCTGTGCAGCGTCAGGCCCCTAACTGCAGCCCTCCAGCACCCAGGAGGAGAGAAACTCCTCCATTTGTGGCTCAGCAGCAATAAAGCTCTGCATGGCTGCGAAGAGAATTCACCCGCCTCCAAAACTGTGTGAGATAAACAGCTGATGGGAGCGCTCTGTGATTTTGCACGGCGGCACTGTCACACTATTTGGGGACAGTAGGGCTGAGAGGGGAGTGAGGGGGTCTGTGCGTACACAGACCACTGCTCCCATACCCAACCCCGCTGCCCGTTGGTGCCTTCTAAAGGAATTCTTCCCACCAGCAGAGGATGGAGCTGTTCTGAGGTGTCTGGGTGCTCTGGGCCACACTCCCATCGCGTGTCGGTGCGGGGCTGCCGGGGAGCATTTCCCCTGTAATTGCTGCTTCGCCATGGCAACGCAGTACATATTGTTTCAGAAAGGTCACCGCCGAGAGTCGGTGGGCTCGGCAGAGAGCGCTGCTTTTGTTTCTACATATTTATGAAGGGGAGATAGGAGGAGTCTCCAGACGCTGCTGGAGGATTAAGCTTCTAGTGGGTGCTGGTGAGGATGGATCCTCTGGGAAGAGGTCATGGCTGGGATGCGGGGTGTCAGGTGGGAGCACGGGGCGTGGTGATGCACCACAGGGCATGGTGGGGTACCACAGGATGAGAATGTGAGGTGCCATGGGATGGACAATGTGGTGTACAGTGGGATGGAGAACATGGGGTGACAAGGAGTGGGGGATAGGGGGTACCTTGGAATGGAGAACATGGGGTACCATGGATGGAGAGTGTGGGGTACTGTGGGATTGAGAACACGGGGTGACAAGAGATGGAGAATGTGGGGTACCATGGAATGAACAAGATCATGTATTTTGGGATGGAAAACATGGGGTGCCAAGGAGTGGGGGATATGGGATACTGTGGAATGGAGAGCATAGGGCACTACGGATGGAGAACATGGCGTACTGTGGGGTGGAGCATGTGGGTTGCTATGGAATAGAGAATGTGGTGTGCTGTGGGATGGAGAACATGGAGTACCAAGGAGTAGGGAATATGAGGTACTGTGAAACTGAGAACATAGAGTACTATGGATGGAGAACATGGGGTGACAAGGGGTGGAGAATGTGGGGTACTGTGGAATGGACAACATTGTGTACTTTGGGATGGAGAACATGGGGTGTCAGGAAATGGGGAATGTGTGGTGCCATGAGATAGAGAACATAGGGTACTGTAGGTTGGAGAACATAGGGTGCCATGGAAGTGAGAATGTGGGGTGCCATGGGACGGAAAGCAGGAGATGCCATGGGATGGACAACATGGTGTACTGCAGGGTGGAGCATGTGGGCTGCTATGGAATAGAGAAAGTGGAGTGCCGTGGGATGGAGAATGTGGGGTGCCAAGGAGTGGGGAATATGAGGTACTGTGGAATGAAGAACAGAGGGTACTATGGATGGAGAACGTGGTGTGACATGGGATGGAGAATGTGGGGTACCAAGAGACGAAGAACATGGGGTACCATGAGATGGAGGTGAGCATGGAGTACCACAGGGTGGGTGCTGCACTGTGGGGTAATGAGAGATGGAGAATGTGGAGTACTAAGAGATGGAGTGCTGTGAGATAACACAGGAAGGAGCATCATGTGTTGCCATGTGGCAAAGCACTGTGGCACAGCCAGCGACGCAGGCACCATGGGCAGGGCCAAACCCCAGCCCCACATAGCTGGCTTCCCCACATGAAGATGCCACAGGACAGCAGTGTCATGAGGGTCCCCATTGTCCCCAGAATCCCACTGGCACACAGCTATGTGAATGGGAGTGGGATTCCCTGGGAACACAAATCCTTACCCTGCATAGGGCTGCAGCCAGAGTGGGTCTGTTGTAGCACTGGCTACTGGGGCTGTGCCCCCAGCATTGCCCCTGTTGCTCTTCATGGTGCCCCAAGCCCTCCCTGTTCACCTAAGATGACCCTTGGCCAAAAGCTTGGTGGACCCGTGATGCCATGTGGGTGATGGACAATGGTCTCCTGCAGACTCAGAATTAGAGTCACAGAGTGGCTTAGCCTGGATCCATCTGGTCCAACCCCTGCCCCAGCAGGGCCACCAAGAGCAGGCTGCCCAGGACCATGTCCAGGTGCCTTTGAAAGGTCTCACAGACTCACTTCTGTGTCACCAAAGTGCGTGCCCCAGGTGCCCCCAGGATCTCATATCCCATGGATATGGGTCTTGGCACCGCTGCGGGCTGTCTCTGTCAGGACATGGGGACAGGATGGGGACATCACCTTGTGATGGAGGGATAACTCCGGTGCTTCCCAGACTCAGCTTCATTATCTTGTCTGTACATTCATTAATCAACGCTCCTTATGTAAACACACACACCTCCAGGCCTCTGCTTCCCATCACCCTGGCAACAGCGCAGCGAGGCCGAGCATCCCTTTCGGATGCACTCTGGGCTCCCACCTGTTCCATAGCCCCAGACAGAACTTTGTGGCTGCTCCCACCCCAAGGATCGGGCAGCAGGAGCTGCTGGAGGGGGATGCCATGAGCAGGGACTCACGTGTCTCCAGGGGATGCTCAGCAGCACAGAATGGACAAAGTCCTGCACCGAAGGCCAAGTCATTTAAGGTTGGAGAGAAATGTGAAAGGCAGCAGGAAAAGCAAACATTAGCGGCAGCCATGCGGCTGAGGGGAATAGGAAGGGCTTTAACAAACACATCAAGGGGAAAAGGAAATACTGGAGAGCCAAGACAGAGTAGGCCCATTAATAAATGAGGAAGGATATTAAATTAATGATGATCCTCAAATGGCTGAGTTAGTGAACTACTTATTGAGACCTGCCGTTAACGAGAACAACAAGAGAAAGTGGCTGAGGCAATCAGAAAGTGATGGAGGATGCTGAGAGCAGTGCAGGAGGGGAGCAGGAGTGGGGAGCAGCAAGAACAGAGCCTGGAAACCAGAGGGACTGGGACTGGGAGCTGGTTCCCATAGTTCGTTAGGGTTTGCCCTCATGACATCAGAGCTTCTGACACTGACCTGCCCCCGTTCGTCCCCCTGTTGATTTCCCACTGAATCCACCGGTGGCTGAGAAGCCCAAGGTTGCTGCAACACCCAGCTGTCCTCAGATGAAAGGAAAGCTCTGGGAAGGGAATGTTCTGTCCTGAATAAGTGCCCCAAATCCCCTGTGCTGCTGGGAAGGGCTGCTCAGAGCCCTGGACTGAATGAAGGCAATGCTGACCCCTGCAACCAGCATGGCCTTGGGCACGTCTCTGTTCCCATACCAGAGATTCCTGGCACCTCAGAGTATCTTTGAGGCTTGTTATGGTGCATATGGCACAGGGCACACACCTTGAGGATGAAGCAGTGCTGGAATGCTGCAGGAGCCGGCCGCTGTTCCTTCCTGGGGCTCTTTGCCTGAGGAGAAGCTGCACCAAGGTCGTGGGACAGGACGGGGACATGGAGACACATTCCTCACTGATGCTCCATGTGGATGATGCTCCACGATGCGGGTCCGTCGGGGATGGTGTCCGGGAAATGAGGGCCCTCCTCAATGTTTTATGGGCCCAGTGGTCCCCAGGGTGTGTTTACAGGGCAGTAAATTAAAGCACTCAGCCAAGTGACATTTGTGTTCTGCAAATGCGATTATTATGCATGATTAGCAGCCAAGTGCACTGAAAAACCCACACTTGCTATGCTCCGTGGCGAGCTGCTCGCTGTCCTGCCCGCATCCCCCAGCTCCAGAGTGTGCCCTGTGCGGGCGGCTGCCCTTCTCCTCCCCATCTCTGGGGACAGCATAGGGTGATAGGTCCCCGCTGGTGTGGCAGGGACCCTCCCAGTTGGGTACTCCCACTGGCTGCCGAGTGATGGGCCGTGCCAGCCCGGCAGTTGCCAGACTTCCCTTCCAGCTCCTGACCCAGCTTTCCAGCAGAATGCCTCCAAACCCACTTTTTAACTTTAATTATTTATCTGTAACCAATTTGGCAGGAAAACCAATTAAACGAGTGGGTGATTAATGACCTGCTGATTTGCACAGGTACCTAATTTAAATGTCTCTGTAATATATAAGCACATTTCGGAGATGCTTGGATGGCTTGGGTCAGTGCTGTGCTGCTCAGAGGAGACAGCTGTGCCCTGGGGAGCACGGCGAGGCAGTGCCACCACGGTGCTGGTGGCTGTGAGGATGCAGTCCCACCCCCTGTGCTCATGGCTCCATGTTCTCACCCAGCATGCCACCCTTGGTGGCATTTCCCTTTGGTCTGACCACTGGGGTGGTGGGCACTGTTGTCCCCTGGGCATGATCCAAGGTCACACAGGCTTAGAATAATAGAACTATGGAATCGCTAAGGTTGGAAAAGACCTCCAAGATCATCGGGTCCAACCATCAACCCATCACCACCACCCCCACTGACCCACATCCCTCAGAGCATCCTCTGTGCCTATGGCTGTGCCATACCTGGGTGCTATCTGCGAGGCAAAAGCTGTGCCATGAATGAGGAGAACCCCTCCGAACTGCTGTTCTTAAGCCTCCTACCCACCACCTCTGTGCATCTCCAGCTCCCAGCCTTGGATCCAATGCCAAATCCTTGGGGACGGAGGCAGGGGGTGCACCATGCGGTGACAGAGAGGAGGGGGGAGTGGGACCATTGTTGAGACATAAATGGTAAATCCATTAATCTTCAGAAATACAATTCACCGCGCAAAACAAAAAAGGGAAAGAGACACCTCATTTGTTATCAGGTGCATTGTGAGAGTCAGGTTCTTTAATTATCTCACCAAATTCTACAGCCCATTCATCAAGTTTCCACCACCACGCTGCCGAGATTACCACCCACCCACCATCTGGGGAGCGCTGGCGCGCACGCACACAGCGATGGGGATGGGGATGGAGGGACCCAGCGTGGGGAGGTGGCAGCCACTATAGGTACATGGCACAGTGATTGGACATATCCTGAGTGCCAGGCAGGGAACTACCCCAGCTCTCACCTCGATGGGGCTGCAGACACCTCCATGCACACCCCATGTGTGATCCCAAGTTTGGGGGAGCATTGGTGTGGCCGCATCCAGGCTCAGCATCCATTGGGCAGGACTTTTGGTGCTGCCCCACCTGGATGGGGCTGTGCCCACCCCACTAGCCATGGGTGGGTGGGGAGGTCCTGCTGGTGGGATGGGCACCGGGAGGCGGAAAGCCATACGTGATTTGCATTGGAAGGAGCCTTAAAGGGCACCTGAGAAGGAAGAGGAAGGTCGCAGCAGCATGAATGTGAGCAAGAAAAATGGGACCTACTGTTAGGCCTGCAGCCCCGAGCAGAGGTACCGTAGTGGTGATCCCATGGGGGGACTGCTCTGTGCTGCTGCTCCCACAAAACCTCGATGGAGGCGAAGCAACTCCAGCCCATCTGGAGCCCAGAGCGGCTCCGGTGAGTAATGCAGAGTGGGAGGAAGGCAGACGGCTGCCGGGAGGAGGGTGCAGAGTGTCCTGGGGTGTGGGAGCTGCGCTGGCAGTACCTGGGCCTCCGTCTCTCACCTCTCTTCCTGGAGTCATGGGGAAGGAAGGAGCCGTGGGTGCTGCTCCTGAGCTGAGGCTGTGTCTGGGGAGGGGAGAGGCAAAAAGCGCAGACGATGTCCTTAGCAAACCCTCCTGGGAGTGTGAAATCCTGAGCAGGAGCAGCCTTGCCAAGGCTGCGCATGGGGAGAGATGTTTAGGCAGAGCTGTCACTGAAATCACCTCCTTTTTCCCCAAGGTGCCAAGAGAGGTTATTTTAAGACCTGGCATGGACCTGAACATCCCTTGGGCATGGCGAGCCAGGTCCCAGCACTGTGGGTGACCCCACAGTGGGACATGCCTCCTGGGGGTGCTGGGGCACTGCTGCGCTCTGCCCTGCTCCTTGCTCCTGCTGCCATGGGCTGGAGGCATACCCTTGCACACCCTTGTGTGTCCTCGTGAATCCTTGCACATCCTTGGGCATCCTCATGCACCCTTGCATCTTTGCACATCCTTGTGCATCTGTGCATACCCTTCTGCATCCTTGCATAGCTTGTGCATCTTTGCTCATCTTTGCATACCCTCCTGTATCCTTGCACAGCCTTGCAAATCTTGTGCATCCTTGCACATCCTTGAGCATCTTTATGCATCCTTGCACACCCTTGAACATACTTGTGCACCCTGCACACCCTAACACATCCTCACACACTCTTGTGCATCCTTGTACATCCTTGCACACCTTTGCACGCCCTTGAACATCTTTGTGCATCCTCACACAGCCTTGCACAACTTAGTGCATCCCATTGTACCCCAGCAGGGCACACACATCCAAGCACAACCCCCTCTGGTCCAGGTGGGGGGACAGGATGATGCAGAAGCCAAGTGTCTTTTGCTATGAATATTTGTTCTTTTCTCTGTATTTTTTTTTTTTTTTTTGGCCAAACAAAAACATTTCTTCAGGGAATGACTGTGACTGATTACATTTGTCAGGGTTTTTATCAAGCAATTGAAAGAGCCGGAGATTTTTGGAAACCAAATAAGTGAAATATTTTGGCTGGTCAAAAATTCTTTCCCATGAAAATCCCCAGAAAATGCGGAGAGAAACTGTTGTTGAAAATTTACGGCGCAAATTGAAATGTGTTTTTCCAAGGGAAAACAGCTACGGGGAAACAAATTTGTGAGCGCCGATGCCTTCAGGCTGCTTTGCATCGAAGGCATCGCCCTGCAGGAGCACCCCAGGGTGCGGATTCCTGGTGGGAGGTTTGCAGCCCCTCCTGCTCAGTGGGTGCTGTCACCTCCAGGTCATGGCTGGGGTGGGATGGGCATGGGGAGTGATGGAGGCAGGGGATGCTGGTCCCTAGGCTTTGGCTCAAGGAAAGCTGGCCAAGTCAGGCTGGGTGGCTGCATCATGCCCTCGGGACACAGTGTGACACCTCCATAAGCTGTGCCGTGCGCTGGGACATTGCGCCATTCCATCACAATGCCATGTGATGGGAGACCATGTCAACACCATGGGGCTGTGCAGTGGCCTGGGACACTGTGATACCCTACCATGGAATTGTGCCATGTGCTGGGGACACTACATGACCTTACCATGGTGCTGTGCCATGTCCTGGGGCACGGTGTCACTCCCAACATGAGAATGTGCCTTGCTCTGGGGACATGGTGACAACACTGTGTGTGTGGACCACGTTCTGGGGATCTTGTGTCACCCCCTGATGGGGCTGTGCCATTCCTTGAGACTCCATGTGACCCCACCATAGGTTGCACCATGCCCTGGACTACACAACAATTCATCTTAGGGCTGTGCCACGTACTGGGACACTGGGACACCACCATGGGGCTGTGACACATTCTAAGGACACTGAGTGACCCTAGCATGGAACTGTGCTATGCCCTGGGGCACTGAGTGACCCCACCATAGACTGTGCCTTGTCCTGGGACACTGTGATGTCCCACTATGGGGCTGTGCCATGCTCTGGGGGTGCCTTGTGACCTTACCATGCTGCTGTGCCATGCCCTGGGGACGTATTGTCACCCCAGCATGGAGTTGTGCAGTGCCCTGGGACATCACAGTGCTGTGCCATGTGCTGGGACCCTGTGTGACCCTACCACAGGCCTGTGGTTTGGGACTCCCAATCTCAAGACATTTCCCCGCACTTCCAGTGCTGCCCCTGCAGTTCTGTGGCCCTGAGCATCCTCCTCCTCCCAAAGCCCTGTGCATCCTGGTGTGGCCCCACAGGGTCTGATCCCTGACCCCAGAGCAGGCTGAGCTCTGTGCTGAATGAGCTGAGCTTAAAAATAGCTCGTGACCACGCAAATCACCAGCTGGCTGGGTATTAACGCTGATGTAAATGTGGCCTGGCAAAGCTGGCAGCACCTTGCTGCCCCAGCCGCTCTTCCCTTGGTTTTGCAGCATGCAGGATTTGGCATCTGCTGGGAAGAAGCATGGGGGCAAAACGCAGAAGGAGGGAAGCAGAGCAGCAGGGGCTGCAGGCTCCCCATGCACCCGTGGCACTGGGAGCCCCTGATGGATTGGAGGGAACCAGACGAGCCCAGGGGTCCCCACCACCCCCAGCATCTCCCTCACTCCCTGCTGGTTGGAGGCACCATCCGGGCACCCAGGCTGTGCTTTCAGGGACTAAGGGTACAATGCAATGATGCCAGCCCAAGGCCAGCTGAGCAGCTGCTCTGCGCACCCTGTGCTTCCACCCCCCGGACCGTCTCAGCAGCCCGTGCCTCTGAGAAAAAGCCATTTGCCATCTCCACCGAAGCGCTGTGTGTGTCAGATGTACGGCTCCTGCGGGCACAGCAATAGTGGAGAAGAGCCAGAGCACTCCACGGGCAGGGAGAGTCATGTGAAAAATGCTCTCCTTCCCTCTTAAGATGCTTGGAAGCAGCCTGAGGGCTTTAGCACTGTGCCGCTTTGGTTTAAGTTTCTCTAATGAGGTTTGCCTTCTATTACTGTCAGGGAACATTTTTCATTGTTGAAGCCACTGTAAATGCAAAGCCTTAAAAATGAGTTTCCATTTCAGATCTGACAGCTCAGCTGCTAATGTAAAATAGAGAAAAACCACAGATCAGGCTGCCTTTTAGTGCAATTAGCCCTCCAAATGGAGCAATTTACATTGGCACACTTGTGTATCTTCCTGCAGAAAAAAAAAAAAAGAGAGAGGGGAAAAAAAAAAAAAAAAAGCCTCATTACTTAAGCTCAGACCTTTATGAACAGAAATGAGGGGAGGAGAGAAAAAAACCCGCTGGGGAGCAGTGCCCTGGGCCGCGCGCTCCGTCCTCGTGCTGCTGGCTGCGAGACGGCGTCTCATCACCGTCACCTCTCCATCACGCCACCGCGCCCGCGGCTGGCTCCCACGCTGGAGGCTCTCATTCATTTTTCAGTCCCTGCGAAAGCCTGCAGCGCTCTGCAGCCATCGCCCTCTCTGTCTTGTGCAGGAGGGGAGCGGCAGTGTGGTCAGTGTGGGATAGGGACCCCCATCACGGTCAGCGTGGGATGGGGACCCCCGGGATGGCCAGCATGGGATGGCATCCCCAGCACACTCAGCACGGCAGGTGGCCCCCAGCATGGTCAGCATGGGATGGGGACCCCCAGAAATCTTTCCCTGAGCTCGCTCCCATGGCACTTTTATTGACGGTGCTCACAAGGACAAGTGCCAGCTGCCTCTGGAGAAGGATGCAGGGAATGCGCGGAGAAACATCAGGGCATCCTGATACACAGGGTTGGTGATAAATCAGCTTGGGAGCTGCTGCTGCTCCACCTCACCTCACCTTGCCTGTCTTCCTGCACCCAAGCCCCGCTCTGTCCCTACCCTTCTGCAGGTCCCTGTGCCTGTGCTGAGGCTGGCCACCAGCCTGGTCCTCCCACACAAAGCTCCCCACACAGAACCCAGCACCCAGTTCCTCCCCACCGCTGGACCCCCCAAAACGAGTCCCCCAAAGGGACCAAGCTTCTCCCAAGCCATTTCCCTTGCTGATGCTGCTGATGCATGAGCTGCTGCAGATGTCCAGTGTCACTTCCTGTGGTCTCCCACATTCATTTTATCCCCTGTGGGCTGCAGACACTCGCCCTCCCACTCCCCCATTGCCGCATGTCGCTGCTTTCATTCCTCACAGCTGGGCTCACTTTTGTCTGCTGCCGCCCGCTTCCCTTAACAGGCCCCTGCTCTCCTGATTGAGGGATTGTCTTTTTGGTAAAGTATTCTCCACAGCTCGGAATTATGATTCAAATTTTTCAGCTTAAATGTGCTCTTCCAGCTGATTCAGCTCGTAATTGTTCTCAGCTTTGAGGAAGTGGCCCGCTCGCTGCCAGCCTCGGCCGCTGCTTTGGGGCTGGGGATTGATCCTTGTCTGCCAGCACCAGGCTGACAATGACTTCCCTGCCCTGCACCAAACTTTGATTGACCAAGGATGTCATTCAGTGAATCCATGGCCCCTTTGAATGGAAGATGTTGGCATATACTGGTACCCTGCTGCTGTCCTTCTGTGCCAGAAGCATTGAGAATCTCAGGACGGTGGTTTCCTAGGTTGGAAAAGACCTTAAGGACCACCAACCATCCATGTGACCTGCAGGGTCCTGTTGCTACGCTGTGTCCCTCAGTGCCAGATGGCAAGGAGAGCGTGGTTCAGCTCCTGGTGCACTCAAATAGTTAGACAGAAAGGTGTGAGCATCTCAGCACCTGCTTGCTCCCCATTATTTGGGACTGAGCCTGGCTGTGGTCCTGTGGCAGCCCCATACCTGGGGGACGTGCTTCTCTCCATGCTGCTGGGTCCCACAAAGATCGGTGCTTGTGGGAGGGACAGTGTGAGTACATCCTGCAGCACTGATCATGTTTAGATTGCCCAAAACCCTCAAAGAGGGACCTGGCAGCCAGTGCTACCTGAGCCAACATCCTAGGGTTGCCCAATGCTGTGCCTCCAGTCCTCGGGCATGTGGGAATGAGGACTGTGTTATACTGTCACTGTCCCCTCTGATCTGAGCTCTGAGCACTGCTTTCTTCCATCCCTTCCATCCTCCAATCTCATCCCATTCCACCCCATTCTATCTCATCTCATCGCATCACACCCCATCCCTTCCCTTCCCTTCCCATCCCATCCCATCCCATCACACCCCACCCCATTCTATCTTACCCCACCCCATCCCATCTCGGTGAGCCCCTGTGGGCACAGGATGCCACCTCAGCATCAGAACAATGCTCAGTCTGTCCTACCCGTGCAGTCCCAGGATGAGCTGCTTGAGGACTTTTCCTTGGCTCAGGTCCCACCTGGGATGTCTGACATCAACTCCATGTCCCAGCAGGAGGACCAGAGATACCCAGTGACACAGGGAAACAGGGCACTGACGCAAACATGTTCTGGCTTGTGACCACATGGGGTTTGGGTGTCCCCAGCCCTCCCTTCAGATGCCCCAGGAGAGCCTCTCTGCCCAGGGTGGGGGGCTCAGCCACCAGCTTCCCCATTGGTGTTGGGGCCAGCATCCCCCCACACAGCATCTGCTGGCTGCCTGCTTGGGGCCAGCCCTCATTCAGGAAGCTCTGCCTTCCCTTGCTGACTGCCCCCGCATGAGTCCCCCCCCTCCTCCGTTGCCTGTGGTTACTGTCGGAGCCCCTCTGTACTCTCTTCAACCCATGTTGTTTTTTTCCCTCTTTCCTTTAGCAAATCCATTCATTTGTTCTCCAGGCTCCCAGGATGAAGAGCTCTGAGAACTGCATCCTCCTCCAGCCAGTGCTGTCCAAAAACCCTCCCAGGAGGCTTCAGCATCTCATATCTCAGGTCCTGAATCACTCATCCTGAACCATGCATTCTGCACCCTGCACCCTGCATCCTTCATCTTGCACTCTGCGTCCTGCATCCTTCATCTTACACTCTGCATCCTGCACCCTGCATCCTGCAGTCTGCACCCTGCACCCTGCATCCTGCATGCCACATCCAACTTCCCACATCCACATCCCACATCCTGCATCTTGCATCCTGCACCCTGCATCCTATAGCCCACATTGCATGTCCTACATCCTGTACCACCTTCCTGTATCCTGCATCCTATACCCTGCATTCTGCAACCTGTATCCTGCATCCCCCACCCTGCATTCCACATCCTATATCCTGCATTGCACTTCCCACAGCCTGCACCCTGCATCCTGCATGCAGCATCCTGCATCCTATATCCTGCATTGCATTTCCCACGTCCTGTCCCTTGCCTCCAGCATCCTGCACCCTGCCTCCCACACCCCACAGCCCACACTTTGCATCCTGCAGCTTGCTGCCTGCATTCAACAGCCCACATCCTGTGTCCCTGGGATGCTGCCAGCCCTTTCCCGAGTTGATGGGTATGAGGCAGAGATGGGTGGCAGCGCAGGGTGACATTGGGTGTGTGCATGCTCATGCATGACAAGGTTGGCGTGGCTATGAGCAGTGCTTCCCATCCCTTTTGTGCCATTTATGAGGGCACTTTCACACATCTCTGCTCTGGAAGGGGCTGGAAATGGGACAAAGCATGAGCTCTGTGCCCATGTCCCCTCCAAAATTTGTCCCCATGTCCCTTCCTGCGGCCCAGGCAGGGCAAGGGCAGGGGGAAGGACAGGAGATGGGGGTTCTGAGGTCAGCAGGGAGGGGGCCCATTCACTCCTTCACACACAGCCGCCCGAGGATGGATCTGGCCCCTCCTGGCACCCAGCCTACAAATTCTGAGCTAAAACCAATTCCGTGTACAAGGCAATGGGTGGCTGCATTTTTCATGAGCCAGATGACTGCAAACAAAACCAGCCTCCTCCAAACTGGGCGGAACAGAGCCCGCGTCCAGCCACTGCTGGACACGGTCACTAAGCAAACGAGCGCGGAGCAGAGCTGACATCCACCACTTCCCTGCTGCACATGGACATTAGGGCCAGCTGTGCTGCCCAGCCTCCAGGCAGCTTCTCACACCTGCAGTGTGGCTCCTGGGGGCACAGCAGGGCCATTGCTTGCTGGCACCTCGTGATGTGTCCCCCACATCTCCCCACTTCGCCTTCCCTGTGCCCCAGATCTGCTCTGCCACCCTGTGGAACAGTGGTGGTACTTGGTGCTGGTCCTTTGGTTTGAGCCTGATTAATTAAATTGTAGCATTTGTTTCCCAGAAGGCACTGTGGGATAACAGGAAGCCGGGGGGCATCCAGGCTCAGGGATGTCCCCCTGTGTGTCACCTCACAGCAGGGTGGGCATCACTGGTGGACCCTGACAGTATCCTCCCTGTACCTTCCGGCATCATCCCATGATCCTCCTAGCATCATCCCAGTATCCTCCCTGCATCTCCCAACATCTCCCATCTTTTAGCATCCTCCCAGCATCATCCCACCATCCTTCCAGCATCACTCTAATATCCTCCCTGTATCATTCCAGTATCTCCCAGCATCCTTCCTGCATTCTCCCAGCATCTTCCCAGCATATTCTCAGCATCTCCTAGAGTCCTCTCAGCTCCTCTTATCACCTCCCAGTGTCCTTCTTGCATCCTTCCAACGTATTTCCAGAATCATCCTGGCATCCTCCCAGCATCCTCCCATCATTCACCCAATATCATCCCAGCAGCATCCCTCAATCATTCTTAGCATCTATAAGTATCCTTCCAGAATGATCACTGGATCATACCAGCATCTCTCAGTATCCTCTCAGCATCCTCCCAGCATCACTCTAATATCCTCCCTGTACCATTCCAGTATTTTCCAGTATCCTTCCTGCATTCTCCCAGCCTCTTCCCACTGTCATAACTGCAACATCCCTGAATCATTCCTAGCATCTCCTAGTAAGCCTCCAGTGTCCTCCAAGCATTCTCCAAGCGTCATTCCATCATCTTCCAGAATATTTCTAGCATCCTCCCAGTGTATCCCAGCAACCTTCCAGCACCGCTCTAGCATCCTCCCTGCATGTCCCAGTATCATTCCAGCCCCTTCCCAGCACCATCCCAGCCCAGGTGCCGGATCCCCCTGGCTCCTGGAGCTGCCCATACTCTTGCAGAGCTCTACAGAAGCCCCCAGACATGCCTTTTCCAGGCAGAACGACACACCCAGGCCCTTCTCTCTGCTGCAGGCACCACAAGGCCAGCATTAGTGAACAATGCAGCCTCCACCCCATTCCCAGGAATCCAGGCCTTTGATTTTGGGGCTGTGTAGATGGGAGCAAATATCAAAGCAGAGAAGCTAAATGCATTTGTGAGAGGAACCTGAAGGGAGCATGCAGCGCACCCCTTGCTCCTCCAGAGCCAATGCCCAAAGCTTTCTGACTCGCAAACTAATGAGCAGCTTTGCTAATGACATCCAGAATGCTGCTTGAGCCCAGAGCACAGTGCTGAAGTCTGGGAAGGGGTTGAGCCATTCCTATGGGAAAAGGAAGTGGAGCACCGGGCTGCATGGCCATGGTGGGGATCTTCTCCTGGGTGGACAGCATCAGGCATCCTGCTGACACAAGGTATAGGGATGTGCTGAGTGACGCCAGCATGTGCAATGTCCATCACACAGATTGCGAAAGGAGCTGGCAGGGAGGCAACAGCTCCATGCTTGCAGTGGGGACCTCAGTTGTAGCATCATTGGGGTTGGAAAAGGCCTTGGGGATCACCTCATCCAACCATCAGCCTGACCTACTGCTGTCACCTCCTCACTGCAAGCTGTCCCCATGCTCCTTTCACATATAGCTCAGCGTCAGTGAGGCTGCACCTGGAGTGCTGCAACCGGTTCTGGCCCCTCAGAGTGACTGGGCCACACTGGGAAAAGCCCAGCTCAGGGATCCCGAGGTGCTACAGGGCCTGGGGCAGCTCTGCTGGGAGCAGGGGCCAAGAGCTTGTGCTGCTCAGCCGGAGCAGGGGAGGCTCAGGGAGAACCCATCCACGGCCATTAATCCCTGCTGGGAGGTGCAAAGGGACAGAGCCAGGCTCTGCTCTGTGGTGCCCAGGGTGGGTCCAGAAGCAGCAGGCACCAACTGGAGCTGGGGAGGTTCTGTCTGATTATCAGGAAGCCCTTTTCTTACTGATAGGATGACGGAGGACTGGCACTGGTTTTCCAGAGGCTGTGGGATCTCCTTCTTGGAGCTCTCCAACACCACTTGGATGTCTTGGATGGGCTCTGAGTGGCCCTGCAGGGGGAGACCAGAGGGACCCAGAGGTCCCTGTCAGCTTCATGAGAGCCCCATGGGCAGCTGGAGGTCTTCTCCTGCTCCTTTTGGCTCCGGGAGGGGCCTTGGCACCAAGCAGTCCAATTTGGGCTCATACAGATGGACACAGATCTGCTGGTTGTGGTCATTAATTTTAGGGCTCAGTGCAGAGCAGGAAACAGAGGGAAGGACGGGAGCCAGAGCAGAATGCTGTGCTGTGCTGTGGGGCCCCGGCCCCCTCCCTCCAGCACTGCCCTTCGCCCATTGATTCCTC
Source organism: Numida meleagris (assembly GCF_002078875.1). Lineage (NCBI taxonomy): Eukaryota > Metazoa > Chordata > Aves > Galliformes > Numididae > Numida > Numida meleagris. Next base: position 1,284,606 of record NC_034420.1, read on the forward strand.
TTGTTTGGCTGCTCCCTCCTGCGCTTCATAAATGTCAACTTTTTTTCTCATACAAAGAAATTTCGTGGTAATGACTCTTTGTGCCGCTTCTAAATCCCCAATTACATAAGGAGCAGCAGTACAAAGCCATTCCCTTTGGTGGAAATCTCCGCGTAATCCCTTTTCCAGAGAAGCAGCCCGCCAGTGACACGCTTCTAACTCTTTGTTTGTTCTTTTGGATCAAATCTAACTGATTGCCGTGACTAATTAACTTTCCCTTTCTTCAGGCCTCTGTTGTCTTAATTAATTTCACAAATACTTCGTTCCCAGCTCCCAGCTCGGTGGTGCAGATCACCAGCGAGGAGACGAGCAGCGCAGCGGCAGCGCCAGGGACAGGGACATCGCCACCCGCTGCTGCAGGGATGCTTGGCACCCTCTGCACCGTCCGTGTTCCCCAGTGGAGAAACCACTGCACTGCAAAGTGATGTCCTGCTGCACCGGAGGTGTTTAGCAAGAGCTAAATGCCGGTGATGGCTGCAGGTAGGAGCCACCACCGCTGTCCTCAGCAGTGCCACACTGAAGTCCTGGCTGAGCAGCGATGACATCCCTGGGGTTGCCATCAGAATGTGGAGCCTGCCCCGGATGAACAAACATCTGGGTGCTTCCACTCACAGGCACTTGGTCCCTGGTGTGCAGCTGTAGATGCCGGGGCAGGTAAACACAGCTTGGATTGGATTGCCACCAGATTGTCCTCATCCCAGCCTGGGGACAGTCACACGTGGAGACAATGGCTATCAGAGCCTTGCAGGAGGTGCTGGAGGGCCTCCCAGCAGTGCTGCAGCTGCCTGTAATCAGTAGTGGCATCACACGGGGAGCTGGAGGAGATTTCAGTGTGCCCCAGGGGGTGACCCACGTGCCATCGAGGCAGGAAATGAAGGAGCTGGAGGACACCCGGGAGCTGGGTACCCACTGCCCCGTGGGGCCAGAGTCTGCGCTGGGAAAGCATGAAGCATTCCTGGAACAGAGGCCAGCCGGGTCCAGAGGCTGCCAACAGCAATCAGCTCCTTTGCAGAGGGCGGATTGAAATCCATTTGCAATTAAGCAGAGGCAGTGCTGCTGCGTTTCCTCCAGGGCTAGCTTTGCAATGTGGGCATGCAGTCGCCTGCCATGCTGTCAGACCCGGCTGGGGCTGCACCCACAGACAAGAAGAAACCCACTGGTAGGAAGCTGCTCACCCATCTGCAGAGCTCCAAAGCCCCCATCACTGGGCTGAAGGATTGCTGTCCTTCAGGGATGGCAAATAGGGGCAGAGCTTCAGTGGAGAGGGCTAAGGACACATCTGAAAAACTTTATTCTGCCTTTGTAGAAACCTTTGAATAAAGCCCAGCTGCTGGGATTGAGCCGGCACAGTCTCACCGGCCTCCCACTCCTTCCTCCTTCTTCATCTCTTTCTCTTCTTTTCTCTTTTCTCCCTTTACTTGGGAATAGAGCAGATCGATAAATAAACACAGAAACGCAAGCGCTGGCGCTGCAGCAAGAAAGCTGCTTGAAGTTCATCAGCAACAACAACCCCCGGTGTCTGTGTGGGGGCAGAGGGGACACTACCAGCAGCAGGGGACAGGTGCAGGGTCCTGCACAGGAGGGCATGGGGCTGGAGCTCTTGCTCAGAGCCTCGAACGTTTTGACATGAAAGGGACACTGGTCAATAGGAAGGAAGGATCTTCTTGCAGGATTAAACGTTCTTGTCACAAATCCATCAAAGCACGGCGTTATTTTGAAGGGACAAATCGTGCTGAGAAGATTACAGCAGATTAAAGCTGAAATTCCTGAGATGTTTGGCAGATCAGACCACTGCAGGTGGCATTGCATTGCAGGAGCTTGAGTGAGTGAGGATCAGGCCTCGATCAGCTTGTTCCCAGGAGGACAGAGCTTCCCAGGCCTGCGGGGAGCCCAGGCCCTTCATTTGCCACGTGAAGGAGTCACTCCCAAATCAACCCTGAGCTTCTCCTGAGGATGGGTGAATCCAAAATCCAGCTTTTATCCACAGTCATCACCCAAACACTGTCAGCTGGGGCTTGGCTGCAGGCACAAGTGCACGAAGCTGCCACCTGCCAGCTCTGATGGCGTGTGGATGAAGGATGGAGCATCCCTCTGTCTCCATGGGGAGTGCTCAGCAAGGCCAGGGCAGCCCACATGTAGAGCATCTGGGTTGGGAAAGACCTTGAAGATCATCAAATCCATGGTGGTGCTGGTATGCTGCAGGCTGGGCTGGAGCCAACATCCTGATGGGAACATCTAACAAAGGTGCAGGTGCTCCATCCGGAGTGCTCTTTGGGAGGGAACCATCACGAGGATGCACTGCAGAGGGAAAACAAGAGCTGTCCTGCTGCACAGGAGACAGCCAGGTACCCTGGTTAGCAGCTATTGCTGCCAATTCGTGGGCATGACCTCCCTGAGAACGAACCTCCCCAAAGCCTGCTCCGCAGAAAGCTGCTGGCAGCTTGGAAGAAAGCTTCAGGAATCACTAGGAGTCTTCCACAAGGACTTTCCAGCCCAGCTGCAGAGAGAGAGTGCATGGGAAGAGGCAGCATTGTGTCAGCGCTGAAATAGTGGCAGCGTTTGGGCAAAGAGAGCCTGCAGGGTGGGAAAAGGAAGTCAGAAAATTCAAAATATATACAGTTCAGGGTGGCTGCCCTGGGGAGAGATAGAGTCCCCGCTCTTGGAGGTATTTAAAAGTGGGGTGGAGGTGACACTGAGGGATGTGGTGCAGCAATGGGACTCAGGAGGCAGGCTGATGGTTGGCCTTGGGATTCTGAAGGTCTTTTCCAACCCAGATGTTTCTCTGATTCCACGAACCCTGTCCTATAGACAGATTCCTCCTGGAGAGACACAGGGAAGCATCCCACATCCTCACGTCCCTCTTATTCAGGCCAGGATTTGACCCGTGTCTCCAAGTAGCTACAATAAAGTGTGAGACTTGAGCTGTGCAGGCAATGCATAACCAGATTACAGAGCATTCTTCCATTTGCCACACTCCAACAACAAGAGGGATTTCACGCTGATAGGAGACGCCGTCTGTGGCGCAAACATCTTCTCCGCGCCCGGGAGATGAGGCTGAGGAACCTGGAAATGAGAACACTGCCCATTAGGCTAATGTGACATTAATGCTCTGACTTGCAGAGATGGCAGAGCCTGCCGTGAGCCCACGAGAGGGGAGGGACAGCCACCGCAGAGCTGCCAGCCTGGGGCCACCTCCGGCTGGGACAGCACTGCCCGCCCTGGGGTGCCCTGTGCTGCCCCGAAACCCATGCTCCTCGGGAAGATCTCTTTCACGGCAGTAAATAAAATGCTATTGCCCTATTACAGCCGGGATACCGCTCTAAATTGACTGTTTTATAGTCTTGGGTAATTTAATTTTTTTATTTAGCGAATGGCTTGCCATATGCCCACAGAGTAAGCGGCGCAGCTGCAGCACGGATCATCGCCGCGCTCACCAGGTCTGCGCCTCATTCACCTGCTGAGGACAGGGGATGCTGCACTGATGTCCGCCTCCCCTGCGGGGCAGGGGCTGGATTTGGGGCTGGGCAGACAGCAGAAGGATTCCCCAGTCCAATGCTGCTCCTCCAAATCCACAGTTTGGGGGGTGGGCAGTGAGGGTGGTGGCATGGAAGTCCCTGCCCCATGCCTCGCCGCACCCTCTTGAGTGCATCACCCATCATTGTCTCCCAACGGAGAGTTTTGCAGCTGGAGCAAGCTCTGCCTGCTGCTGTGGGCTCACAGGACCCTCCCGTGCCCACTCTGCTCTCCTCCCTAGCGCTTAGGCCTCTTCTCCAGTTTAGTTTCATCTGCCCATTTCAGGGCTGTGTCACTTAGGAGGGCTGTGCAGCCCGCCCATTGCAGCTAACATTGGTTGGCAGCGTGCTTCTGTTCTCAAATCATTTACTCTGGCTTTCTGTGAAACTCCTGATTATTTCTTCAAGGCCAGGTTGGATGGGGCCCTGGGCAGCCTGGTTTAGTATTAGATATGGAGGTTGGCGGCCCTGCCTGCAGCAGGGGGGCTGGAGCTTGATGATCCTTGAGGTCCCTTCCAACCCAAGCCATTCTAGTGTTCTATGATTCTATGATACTTCCAATAATTTTTCAGCTGAACTGGGAGAGCACATTTCACATGTCACTAGCTGCGGCGTGTGTTATGCGGGCAGGCAGTTCTGAAGTGATTCTGCTTTGCTCCATCATGGCATGCTTCAAGATTTGGCCTGGAAAGGGCCCCAGAGACCCATCAGCCACCAACAGCACTGCAGGACAGCTCGCACTGAAAGGCTTTTCTTTATTGTATGACTCACTCCACATCCTGCGTGCCAGCAGACAGGACATGGCACCTCCCAGAGCTTCGCAGCAAATATCAGCTGTGCTGTGCTGCAGGCATCCCTGGGCAGGGCCAGCAGGAGGCAGGCAGGGCTCTGTGGGGCTGTGCCCCACTGCGTGTCTGCAGGGCAGATCTCCCCCTGTGCAAGGACTTGGTGGCAGTGGGATACCTCACCTCTGCACGTGTCAGCAGCCTCCAGAAGCAGCACTCCAGGGCTGTCTTCTAACTCAGAGAAGAAGCAGTGAGTAAAACCATTGTCCTAAAGCTCTGAGAACTTTAGGATGCAAAGCTGGTTTTGCAAATACCCTGGGGGCTGTGGAAGCCACAACCCCAGCAAAATATTGCAAGTACCCACGCCGCCCTCATTGTTGGTTCTTCTGTTTACTCTTCCTGCCAAGATTATTAACGGAGGTGTTGAACAAGCAAACCTCCAGTTGCTCTCGGTGCTTCCCCTGACACCTCCTGATCATTAATTGTCCTTCGTCCTCTGCTCTGAGGATGGCTGGGCTGCCTTGCAGCACTGAGGGGCTGTTGATTTCAGCAGCTACGGCTTCCCAGCAGAGGGGGAGGCTCAGTGGCTGGAGGGATTTCCGCCCTGGGGACAAAGTCTCTGTGACAAATGTGGCTTTGCTGGGTAGGGCGACCATCCCCATCCCAGCCCGACATCTACCCTTCCTTCACATGCATCCATGTGGGATGTGGGAAGGCGGTGCCATATGCAGTAGAAAAGGAGAAGTGGTGAACCACCCTGAAAGAGGTTCTGTGCAGCAGCACTGGGCAGAGAAGATTGTGAGGTCCCCCAGCTGCGGGGAAGCACCAGAAGCTGAGAGATAATCCTGTGTGCAGCCCCATAGCTGGCAGGACCCTTCCCATCCGTGAAGGAGAGCTTCCCAACCAGAGCAGCAGCAGCTCTCTGCAGGAGTCCCTTCCTCCAGCAACGGCGACCTTGGGAGCAGGAGGGGGACATGAGGACACACTTGCTGCTCCCCTCTCCTGGTGGCCTGGGGACCTCCATTGACTCTCCATTATTGCTAACTACCTGGTTGCTTTGTCCTCCCTCCAGTCACCGAGCACCCAGAGCCTTCTGGAGGAGGGTGGAAGGGCTCAGCCCCTGGGACCCAGCACCCATCCCTCTCCTGAGCACCAGGGCAATGCTGGGAAGCTGCAGCCAGCTCTGAGCTCATTAACACGGAGAGCATGTGTGCCCTGCTCCCCGCACATCGATCTGATAAATGAAGAGCTGCTGATGGTATTTTCTACCCTTTTAAGTGTTAAAATAACATTTTAGTGAAATATGAGCAGGTCAGAGCTGAGCTGCCCCCTTCCACCTCGCAGCATGCAGGCAGGCTGGCTCGGGGAGGGGTGGCCATGCACGCTTGCTGGCACACCTGGGAGCTGGTCCCCAGGTCCCGAGGGCAGGTGCAGATGAAGCCGTGCACAAGCAGTGCCAGCACACATGTGGGAGAGGCTGGGGAGTGAGCGTGGGTTGGGTCTGCATGTGGCGGTGGATGCAGCAAGGACCGTGCATGGCACCCGGCCATGGGATTGTGCCCACATCCTCCTGCAAAGCTCTTACAGGTGCAAAGCTGTCATTGCCTTGGCAACCTAAGGCTGTTCCTTGAGCCTTTCTGGGTCTTCTCATTGCAGTTCCTTAGTGGAAATGCAGTGATTCGTATTGCGATGAGGGAAATGTCAGTGTTCTTGTGCTCAGCTGCACCAAAGGCATCGAAGGATTCCCTGTGTGCCTAGCCCATAGCCACTGCACCTCCTGGCCAGGAGATGAAGGCAATTAAAACTCACATGGAAAATACAGGTTTTCAGCCTAAATAGTCTGGTCCTTAAGATGGATTGGATTGGAAAAAAAGAAAAAAAAGTATTCACTGAACTGTGAAATGATATGCTGCAAATCGGAGTACTTCGCTGGCAGTTGCTCTTGATGGAGTCCAATGTGTCAGCAAAGGAAGCAGTAGTGGTGGTGTGGTTGGCAGCTCTCAGAGAACCATGGGGGATCCTGCACCCCCTGTTCTCATGGGACCAATGTCCTGACTCCATGGCTTGAGGTTTATGCCCTTTCCTGGCCAGGGGCATCGAGCTGGCCAGGGGTCCACGGGAGCTGGGGCAATATTCACATCCTGTGTGTGAGCAGCCCATGCAGTAGTGCCCAGGGATCCTGTGCATGGCCTGGGGCCTGGCTGGTGCTGCCCAGTACACCTTTGCCTGCCCCATCTTCTGCATCCTTCCCTTCTCCATCCTCTCCATCCTCACTTTGCCCATCCCCTGCATCCTTCCCCTCCCTATTTCCTGCATTGTTCCCCTGCCCATCTCCTGCATCCTTCCGTTCTCCATCTCATGCATCCTTCCCTTTGTCCATCTCATGCATCCTCACCTTGTCTATCTCCTGCATCCTTCCCCTGCTCATCCCATGCATCCTTCCCTTGCCCACCTCCTGCATCCTTCTCTTGCCCATCACCCCACAGTTGCCCTCTGTTTTTCCCATCCCCTTTGCTTTCCTATCCCTCTCCTCTTGCAGAGGGGCAGTTCTTCTCACGCTTTGTGTTCCCTCCCTGCAGCCAGCCGAGCCCAGTTCAGCCTCAGGCCCCAGCCCCCCTTTCCACCATGTTGCCCAATGTCTCTTCCTTCACCGCATCTCTGGAGTATGATTGCTCCGCGCCCTGGGTGAGAGCAAGAGAAATATGTGCTGAGATGACATTTCGGTTATACATGATGCTATTAAAATATGATAAGAACGCTATTAACATTAATAATCCTTTTCATTGTATCATTTAGGGAGCAAAACAAGCCATTAAATATTACGGAGTCATCGGTGCCTTGATGGCTTCAGGGAGGGGAACATTTGGCCGTATTTGTCTACATGCACTCCGAAAATGTAACATTATCTCTGGGAAATGGGTTTCTCCGGGCCCGCCACCTCCCTGCAGCTGGGTGGATGCGAGCCAGTCCCCATGTGGCAGGAGCGCAGGAGCGGAGCTGGCACGGCCGGGGTCCGGCCACTCAGAGATACAGGGGCAGAGCTGAGCCAAAGCCCCCGAGCGGCTCCAATGCCACCAGGGCCATCGTTATCCACTGCTTCCCCATGGTGACAGCAGCAAATGAGGGAGAGAACTGAGAAAAGAGCAGAGGCTTTTGACAGGACTGTCAGCGCACCGAGCGAGCGCTAACAAGGACAAGTGTGGGCTTTTTAAACAAATCACTGTCATGTCGCAGGCAGATCATTGTTTAACGCTGGCACCGCGAGTCACCAGAAAAGGTTAAAGCAAGGATGGAGCTCAGTCCCAGGACACGTGTCACAGCCGGGCTGTCTGCGGGATGGATCGCTGCTCCCTGAGCCCTGCAGCTGGCTGTTCTCGAGCAGCACAGGGACACTGTGCCATGGTGCTGGGCACATTGCTCAGTGCAGGCGTGACGCTGGTGGTGGGCACAGCAGCAAAAGTTCCTGTGCTATGCCTACCTCTGCTCTGCACAGGTTAAGGGGCTGGAGGAGAGGCTTGGGCCCTGCACTGGCAAGGAACACAAGCATGAAGGTGCAAGAACTCCCATGGGAGGCTCCAGGGATGCAGTCACAGAATCATGAAGGTTGGAAAAGACCTCTAAGATCACCAGTTTCAATTGTCAGCCCATGCCCACCATGCCCACTAACCATGCACCTCAGTGCCACATCTCCACTGTTCTTGAAAACCTCCTGGGACAGTGACTCCAACACCTCCTCTGGGCAGTTCCAGTGCATCACCACTCCTCATGAGAAGAAGTTTTTCCTTATATTCAACCTGAATCTCCCTTGGCACAACTTAAAGCCATCACCTCTTGTCCTATTGCCAGTTACCAGGCAGCTCTGAAAGGACACCCTGCCCACCCAGTCCTGAGCTCCCAGGGCCTGATGGAAGGGGCTTCTCTGGGGGTCGCCAGCTCCTCCATGAGGACCATAGGACTAAAAGCTTGGAGAGACACCAGGGGGTCACCCAGTCCTGCCCCATCCATCCCCTCTGCAGATGATGGAAGGGGAGATGTGCCACACAAGGTGTCCATCTGGGTGAGGTGTCCCAGGGAAGCCTCAGCCTTGCCATGTGCCCCCAAGTCAACAAGGGAGATGAGGGTGCCTCTGCCCTGCGGACTGTCAAGGCTGAATGAGACATCACCATAGGCCTGGTGTAGTGCTGGAGGTAGAGCTGAGGGAGGACCTGGGAGCTCCAGGGAGCCTCCTCATCCACCAAGGCACTGTACAGAGAAAACATCCCCATGGTAGGAGCCATCTCTCTTTGTAAAGTGCAAGGAATAAAGTAGTGAAGGTGCTCACTGGCACCCGGGGTCACCACATGCAATTCATGAGGAGCCACTCGCCGCGTGGATCTGAATGTTCCTGCGTATGAAAATCATATGCCAAGGTCACATCAGCAATCCCAGCTCCAACCTCGGCACTCAGCTCACGTGCAAGCCATTAGGCAAGGAAATATATAACAAACAGCCCCCAAAGATCCTAAGGGCCCTACCCAGCTCCTGTGATGCCTGGCAAGGCTCCTCCATCCATCACGTAGCGTCTCCCAGAGCAGTGCATCAAACTTTAATATCCTACTCTTAGTCACACAAAGGCTGTAACAAGCCTGGCCTTTCATGCTACACAATCCTCCAAATCAAAGGCTCTCTGACAGAGCGGCGCACCTGAATATAATCTTTCTCTCTCATCTAAATCTCATCTGTTTCAGGGCTCTGCATACCCTCAGCGCTGTGATATACATTGGAGTTGCCAAACAGCCCATTTTCCTGCTGCGTGAAACAATTGGGCATGTTTCTAATTAGACGAATGTCATTAGGCGGGAGCTGTTGTAGGGAGAGGAAGGAAAGCCCCACGTGAAAGCCGAGCACACCACGTGCCAGCAGCTGTGGCTGAGGTCTCCATCTCTCCCGAAATGCGGTGCTGCAGGGCACTCTGCCCCTATTTCCAAAGATAAAGCACAGGGAGCCCACGCTGGTGGGTGAGCAATGTTACAGGGAATGCAGGCTGAAAAAAAGGAAAAAAGAGGGCGTGAAGGAAATGCCTTCAAAGTGGTGGTGACCAATCCCATCCTGCTCCCCAGAGGGATGTCCATGCCCTCTGCTCTGCTGTGGGAGCCCGGAGCTGGGCTCTGGGTTCCAAGCGGGATGGGGGCAGTGGGAAGACATCTCTAAGATCCCCCATCCTCATCCTTTCCCATTTGGGTCCCTGCAGAGCTGCTGAGAGCCTGGATCTGTGCAGCTGGCAGAGCAATCCTGTGATCCTACTGAATCTGAGATGATCGAGAGGAGCATATTCAGGGCTTAGGTGGGATCAGGAGGAGGAGAGGAGGATTTGGAGCAGGTCCGATGGGTTAAACCGCATGTACTGGCTGAAATTAGGCAGAGAAGGAGCCTGATTTGGATGTGAAATCTGCTTCTGCCTCACTGGGGTGCTGCCCATGGCTCCAGCATCTCTTGGTGCACAAAGATGCCCTGCCATTAAGTATTATGGAGTCGTTGGTGCCTGTTCTCCAGGGCCTCTGCTCTCCTCTCACCGCACTACACGGACAGAGGTTGCTGCAGAAACCCCCAGCCCCATAGCATTGGCTTTGGAGTGTTTCAAGGGCAGAATGAAAGAAAGCTAAAAAAGAACAATCATGTGGAGCAAAAAGAGCTGGCAGTGCTGACACTGCCTCCTGGCGCTTTGCTTTCCACTGTGCTTCCAAGCCATGTCCCCAGCGGCACCAGTGCAGACATGTCTGGGAGCAGGGCCGGCTGTGCTGGGAGAGGAGAGCAGAAGGAACACAGGGAACTGAGGGACAGAATGTGTTCTGCATGCACAGCCGGGATGAGCTGCGGGGCCCAGAGCCCAAGACCTCAACCTGCATCCCCAGGAAGCACCCAGGCCTCAGGTGGCTCCTTGCTGAGCACCAAAGCGGCCACAGCCTGAGCAGGAGCTGCCCTCCCGTATGGGAAGGAGACCTAACGAGATGCTTTATTAATTGCTTTGAGAACTTTCCCGTTAATGATTTTCCCCACAACTCCCTCTAGTTAAAGCTAATGGCCTGTGGCGTGTTCAGCAGATGGATTGCCCGTGGTGCCCAGGAAGCTGGGCCGGCTGCTGTGGGGTGCGTGGGGGCTGCTGGCGGGGCAGGGACACAGCCCACAGCTCTTCCCCACCCCAAAGTGACCATGGGGGCTGTGCAGGAAGCACCGCATCCCTGCCCATGCACACAGTGGTGTGGTGGTGGTGGTACCCGCTCTGCTGGTGATGGAGCTGGAGGGCTTCCAGCAAAGGGGACATCCAAATGGTCCCAGCCAACCTCGCCGCTTCGCTAGCTCACTTTTCTCACAAAGCCATCATTGCTGCTGCTTGCACAGGAGAGGTTGGCTGGGCGGTGGCAGAGCTCTGTGCGTGCTGCAGGGCTCTGCCTCCAGATACAGTTTCCCAGGGCTGCCCTCACCTGACCCCAACCCCGCATTTATTTCACACTCCTCTGATGCAATGCAACCCCGGGCACCGAGCTCACCCAGCTCCCTGCTGCCAGCATCACTCTGGGGCTTCCCCAGCTCCTTCAGTGGAGCCCAGGCCACTGCTCTGCTCAGCGTTCTCAGCACAGTGACTGCGTTGTATTTTTTTAATATTATTATTTTTCCAAGCACCTTGGTCTAAGACCATCCATTCAGAGCAGGATTGCCCTAACCCAGTGCTCACTTTCCTTCTGGCCTCCCACTATTGCTGTCTGCTCTGCATCCCAAGGAGCACAGCCGCCGCTGCGACCCTGCTGCCTCCAGCCCAGTGTCTCCCATTCCCCACACGGGGAGCAGGGGTTCCATTACCAGCAGTGTCCTCTCCCGGCCGCCCTTATATTTATGGCACTCCTTCCAGTTTTATAGCCAGTTTTGCTGAGTGCCCAGCAGTTAGCTCAACTGCTTCCTCTCATTTCTGCATTATTGCCAATTTCCTGTTCCACGGCCTAAATTTATCACATCTTTAATTGTTGGATCACTCCTGGCACAGATTGGGGTCACCCTTCCCTACCCAGCTCAGTTCCCGCATGCAGCCTCACGCTCCATCCCCGTGGCCACATCCCCCCACCCCAGCACACACTGCAATGCAATTCCATCCCAGCATCTCTTGGCTGCTTTTGACCTTGTTTCTCTTGATTCTCTTCGCCAGCCCAGATCAGCATCCACCCTTCAGCCCACTGTTGGTGTACCCTCGGGTTCCTCACGGTGTGCGTGGCTCCAGCTGAGCAATTAATCCCACTACAAGTGCAGTGTGGTGCTGCAGATCTGTGCTCTGATCCCAGCTCTGCTCAGCTCGTGCCATGCCCAAATCACACCCCAGGTCTCCTGCTGGGTGTGGGCACCTCCTGGTGGGGAACAGTCCACGTCTGGGCTGTGAGATGAGGGAGAGAGGGCTGTGGCAGTGCTGGGGCAGTGTCACCCTTCTCCCTGCTCTCTATAAAGAAGTTCATGCTCCAGGGCTGACCACTGGACCAGAGAGCATCATGCACAGCCCATGCTGCACACTGCTCCTGCAGTCCTTGTGCTTGCTTCTTTCCGGGAGCTGCTCAGGAGGGTCTGGTGCCTCTGCTGTGCTGTGCCATCGCTTCCAGGGGCAGCCCAAGGCTGGGCCCCAGTTCATTTCCCAAGGGCCTGGCACAGGGCATCCCTGTGCCACCCAGGTCCTGTCCAGTCCTCCGCAACCAGTCTGCTGCCCTTGCATCAGGTTGCTTTTCATACACAGGTGAGGTAGGTGTCAGTTCTGTGCCCCATTCCCAGCCCTATGGATGGGATGCAAAAGCCCAGGAGGAGCAGAGGGTCTCAGGGGAGGCAGTGTGGGAGGGGGCTGCCACCTCGAAGGGCGATTTGAGCGGCAGAAGCACCAGGGGGCTTCACGCCTCGCATTGTTAGCGCTTGTCAAATATTTATGAAAAAACAATCTGGGGATAATTAATTCAGCAGCGCTGACAGAGCCCGGCAGAGCTTTGTTTGATGGATACGATCGGAGCACGGACAGAGCTCTGCCAAGTGCAAGAGAGCGGATCATCAATAATAAATTCGTCAATAGATGAAAACATCCTCGGATAAATGAGCCCGGAGTGCCACCTGCCCAGTGCGTCCCCGCCGTCACCCCACGGCCAATGACACCTTTCTGGTGGGACCACCAAGAGCAGCGCTGCGCCGCTGATGCAGCTGGAGGGGATGGGGGGAGCACGGCCATCTGCAGGGGGAGAGGCCCCCGCGTGCCATCGCTGCTCCCTTTGGTGTCACCGCCATCCCCCCTGGGAGCCTCTGCCACAAAGGTGACCTCGAGCCCTTTCTCCAAATAGCCGCCTCACCGCCGGGCATGCTGACCTCAGTGTGGGGCCGGGGGGTCCGGCTGGGGGGGGCTGTGCACACTGAACCCATTCATCGGGCAGAAAGGGGCCCTTGTTCCCCGCAGACAGACCGCAGGGGATGGGCAGCTGCGCGGCGCGGGGCATCCAGGGCAGGAGCAGCCCCCGGGCATGTGGCCGCCTGGATGGCTCCGCTGGGGCTGGGTGGGGAGCCCCGCTGCTTCCCATGGCTGCGGTGTGGGCAGGGTGCCCGGGGATGCAGCGAGGCTGTCCTGGTGCTGCCGGGGCAATGCCACTGCCTGGGAATGGTCACTTTTCCTCACAGGGCCATGGGACAGGAGGGATGGTCCCACGTGGTGATGTCTTTCTGGGTCTGCCCCACGCCTGGGGAGGTTTCAGCAGGGTAGGTCCATCTAGGAGAGCATCAAGCACTAGGGGTTATGGCCCTGTTCCCACCAGCACAGCCATGCTTGGGGTCATTTAGCAGCATCAGCATCATCCAGACCCCTCCCTGACCCTTGCATCCCATTGCCAGGGTTGAGAAATGCTGTGGCCCATCAGGAAGGGGACAAGGGCACAAGGGACCTCTCCCTTGCCCCACACACAGCCCTCAGTGCCACTGCCCTGGGCTGGGGTCCCCATGGGCACCTGGGCTCCCCGGCCACCCGGGGCACAGGCTCTGGCTGCTCCTCATCCATCTGCTCTCCTGTCACATTCCCGTCTCCCTGATTATTTTAATGAGGATAATGATTCACACCTGGGCAATTCAAACCCGCTAACAATAACAATTTTAATTAGTTTCCACTACAAATCTGAAACGTCGTCATTAACATTTAAAGCGCTCACGATTGGCAACTGGGTACGACGCCAGGCCTGAGCAGGCTGGGGGCTGCGGGGGGACCCGTGGGTGGGGGACACGGCCGCCCCTGCCCCTCCCCGGGGGTGCCTGGGGAGGTGTCCCCTGGGTGCTTCAGTGTGAGCTGGCACTCGGTGGCACTCAGCTCCTTGCTGTCCCCTGGGCTCAGTGACAAGCTGCTCAGACAGTGGGGGCCATTTGAAGAGTCTGGATGTGTTCCTGCAGAGCTTGGAGGGCAGTGGATGAGGGTTCTGCCATGCAGCAGGTGTTGGACCTATGGGGGACACAGGGCTGCTGCCCTGGGGGGGATAATGGGGTGTTCCCATTGGGCAAGAAGTGCCTACTCAGCCCCCAGCCCCACATCTTCCTCCCCTGGAGGTATCCCCAGCTCTGCTGGCCATGGCATCGCTCTGGCTGTTACCAGGTTGGAGAAGCCAGTGCTGGGGATGCTCTGAGACATGAGGCTGTGGTCTCCTCGCTGTGTGCATGCCACTGAGGGTGCCACGCACATCCTCCCCCGGAGGAAGAAACACATCCACAGTGCCTGCCACGGGCAACCCATCAGCACTCGCGTCTGCCATCAGCCCCATACAGCCCATGGGATGTGCTGAGCAGGATCTGGCATAATGCTGGGCACGGAAGGCAAGCAGCGGATGATGGGAGCTCCTCAGCCCCAAGGCGCCTTGCTGGCTGAGATGTCACAGGTGGTGGTCACCAAGGGTGGGTGGCAGCAGCCAGGAGCACCACAGCAGGGACAGAGCCATCATTGCCACCAGCTCCTGGCCCCAGCCACGCTCAGCAGAAGGCAGCGGGGCAGGAAACAGGTGTGAAGATTGCAGCCACATCTTCTGACTTCCCTCCCCAACCCCACCCCCCCCCACACACACATTGCACCGGCTGTTGTCTGCCTGTAAACAAGGTATTTAATATGCACAAGTGCTCATTAGCATCTCTTGGTTGCGGCGGTGCCGTGTCTGCAGCTGGACTCGTGGGACGTGTCACAGGAAATCTCTACACACAACTTTTAATTACAGACAAACGCGTGGACACGGCGGCGTTCCCAGCCCCGGGCTGACTGCTGCCTGGGCTCTGCCTCACCCCGAGCAGCCGGGGGGGCCCAAAGCAAGGGGTGCCGGACTGACCCCCTCCCTTCTGCATCTCAGCAGATGGCCACAGTTCATCCATCCTCACCCAAAACGACGGGTACTGCTCTGATCTGCATGCTGCAGTGTCGCATCCCTAGGGAGAGCCGCTCGCTCCCCGGAGACATTTCAATCCTCGGCATTTTTTTGTGTGAGCTAATTTTGCGCAGCTTTGCTTTTCCAAGTGACCACGGGCGGGTGATTTATCATTTTGTTTCCTATAGGGCTGCTGCTTGCGGGGCAGGGAAGCGTCTGTGTGGCTGCGGGTGCTTTGGATGCTGCAGGGAGCAGCGCTCAGGTGCCGTGCCCTCCTCCTGCTCCTTGCGAGGGGTCATAGAGGGACAGAGCTCCGTGGCTGGGCTGGGCCGGGATGCCTTGCACTGCTGGATGCTCGTGGTGCCAGCTCGCTGCCTGCTGCCCCCCCCCGGCCTGCGCTCTGCACTGACCCCACAGAGCCTCAGATCTCCACATCAGCCGCGTTAAAAATAACTCGCACCAGCCCAGGCTGGTTTGGCACGGCCGCAGCGAGCCGGATGGGTGTGTGCGCTCACCCCTGCACTTATATATAGCCCGAGCTCACTGCTCCACCAGGATCAGAGCTGCCGCGTCCTACCCAAAAAGCTGGCAGCGGGGGGAGGGAGCTGGGTGCACGCCATGCGGGGTGATGTCACGCCCTTGTGAGGAAGAGGAGGAGTATGAAGGAGGAAGGACAGTGAGGGCAACTGCAGGGGTACCGTGTTGGGTACTGCGAGCACCTTGGGTGATGCTCAGGGAGCTGAGCTGCCCCGACTCCAGCACAAACCCATCCGGGAGCACAGGAGCATCCCCACGTCACCGCGACCTGGATCCCGCCCCCAGCCACGAGCTGGTGACCTCAGCGATAAACAAAGCAGTGGAGTAAAACCGGGGCAAGATAGATGCCCGTTTTATGGGCTTTTTAAAAGCTTTTGACTCATTCTGGCAGGCAGGGCTAACCTTAAATTGCTATGTGATGGAACCGGTGGAAAATCATCTGGCAGCACCGCGGCCGTGTGTTGATCCGTCAGGAGGGGGATAAAAATACCCGGGGAGCAGATGTGTGAGTGGGAGCCGGACCCACACACCCCTGCACCCACAGCCCTGCACCCACAGCATGCACCCCTCACCCGCCCCACTCCTGCCCAGCCCCCAGAGTTGGCTTCAGAGCCCCCCAGCAGCCCCTTGGTAGGGGATGGGGTGAGGTCCTGCTCCTTGCGGGGTACCTACGGGATTGGGGGATCCCTCTGCTCACCTCGGCTCACCCCATGACCCCTGGAGAGCACCCATAGGATGGGGCCCAGAGAACCCGCATTCACCGCGGGGCCGGGCTGGGGCAGCGCTGCGGGAAGGAGCTGTGCTGGTGGGAACCGAGGCCGCTGCGGCTGGGGAGTGCCCTCTGCCCCGCGCTGAAAGCTGTTATTAGCGCTAATGGCTCTTTTGCTTTGGATATTCAAATAGCAAAGCGCTCCATTTCCATCGCAAATCTCCGCTCCGCCTAAGACAAAAGGGACGGAACCTGGGGGGATGCGCGGCCCCGGGCGCTGCGGTCCGGCACCAGGAGGAGGAGCCCAGTGCGGGGCAGGAACACCGGGCACCAAGGGGAGGGGGCTCAGCACCCCCTGGTGCCCCGCAGCCCCATGGGGCAGCCCTATTGACATTGCTGGGATTCGTGGAAAATGGAAGGATTTCTTTGTGCCGCCTTCTTTCGTTCCTCCTCCTTCTTCTTCTTCCTTTATTTATTTTTTTTCCTACTTAGTAAGCACGGAGTTTGTATTAGTTGAAAATTGACCCGATAAATATTTCAGCCTCTGTTTTAACCGCGTCCGCGGGCTTCGCAGGCTATTAGGGGAACAGATTTACACAGCCAGGCTCTGAATCACGCTGGCCAGAGCAAATTGCCGGCCACGAGAACGGCTCCGGGGGAGCTCCTCGTGCCTCCCAGTTTGGATAATACAAACTGGTCGGGCTGGGATCCCCAGAATGACAGCAGATACCCCTCCGTGGGCGGGATGCAGGGCTTTGGGACTGAGCTGGGGGTGCTGCTGCAGGCTGCCGACGGCAAACCCTCCTCTCCGTTTGGAAATTAAACGGGAGCTTTAAATACTGCTGAAGGCGATCGATGGGCTGGGCAGGAGCCCAGCATCACCCTTGCCAACAGCCCCGGCTGCTCCCAATCCCCAAGCCCCTTCCCCTCTAGAGAGCACGGGGACCCCCATATTGCACCCGCAGCGTCGCTGGGGGTCCCACCCCACAGTTCCAGTTAGGCGGATGGGAGGGGGCAGGGAGCCCAGCGCCGGGATTAGAGTGCTTTGTGCCGGATTACAGCCCCGCGCAGCAATCCCAGGGCGCACCGCCCCGCGCCGCATTGCCGAGCTCGCCGGGATTAATACTTTGTTTCAAGGGATTAGGGCGATTAGGGGTGTCGCGGGGGTGCCGGGGGATGCGGGTTGGCTGCTGTGCCGCGGGCATGCCCCAAACTCTGCTCCCATCCCCAAGGATGGGGGTGGCTCATGCAGGGAGTACGTGCGGATATCTGTGGGGGCACCAATGTGGTTTTTTAGGGCTGACGGCCCGTGGAGCCGTGTGCGGTGTCCTTCCGCAGCCCATACGCTGCACCCATCCTTGTGTCCCGCTCCTGGCAGCGCAGCGGAGGTGTGAGCATCACAAGCGGGCACTGAGCCGGGTACCACTCCCCTCTCCTTCCCTCACTGCCCCGCAGCTGAGCCCGGTGTGGTCAGGGGACACCTGGCTGCAAGCTCCCACTGTTACACCACTGCTCGCACAAGGTGGGGCTGCGGGGTCTGGGCAGAGAGGCAGCAAACAGCAGCACACTGCCCAGAGGGAAGGAGCAGCACAGATGCTTGGAGGCGAGGTTTTGTGTCAAGGTGGCCATGCTGGGTGGAGAGAGAGGTGTCCCCAGGTGATGGGTGGAGGAGAATCTGGTACCACTGGGTTTGGCATGGGGCTGACTCCATTCGGTGCTGGCACGTGGGTGTCCCTGTGCATCCCTGGGGGTGCTGCACCTGCGAAGTCAGGCTTGCAGACCCAACTGCATGCACTGTGCGTGTCACACGTGCACAAGTGCAGACGCTGTGGTGCTGCATTGCTGTCAGCATCCCACCCACTGGCTTTTTGCAGGGGGAGAAGTTGCATTCAGGGAAATTTTCTCATTTGCATGGAAAATGTGGAAACGCTGCTGGGACAGAGCCAGCCCCTGCCAGGGTCCTCCTGCCCCACGTGTCCCTTCAGGAGGGGATGGGGTGCGGTGGGACTGCCCATGCCTGCAGAAGGGGGGTCTGCATGCTGGGGCTGGGATCCATGGGCTTCATCCCTTCCCCTCCTCCAGCCTGCGAGGAGAGCTTTATTCTAAATCCTTTTCTGCTGCTCGCTCTCCCCCCTCGGTGCTGGTTTAATATTGGAGTGAGAGAAATGAGTGACTCACGCACATGCAGGGGGTGGAAACAAGCAGGGGGACCACGCAGCCCTGCGGGCTTGGATAGGACATTGGAGGGGACATCAGAGGCGACATCCCCACTGCCACACGTGTGCCAGGGTCAGGCTGGAGCAGCTGACACCAACGCCAGCTTCCCCGTTCCTAGGCAGGGGGAGGCAGTTCAGAGGCAGAGCCTCAGCTTTGCATCCCTAGTGTATTCCATCGTTTTGAAAAAGAGATATTTTGGATGTTTTATGCTGGACGAGAAGCAGAGTGCACCCTGGGGCCTTCAGCATCCGGAAGAGATGCTCATACCTGGGCATGATCTCAGCTCTGTGACCCAGGGGCTGCTGGCTCCGGAATCCCCAGGCAGGGAGGTGCCGTGGGGACACCTCCATCACCACACCCCAGCAGGAGGACCGTGCTCCCAGACCTCCCTTGGCTGCCAGCTCAGGAAGTGGGGAAAGGGCAGAAAAGCACGGGAGCAAGCGGCAGGAGTGGGATGCAAATCGCTCCAGCCCCCTTCCCCTGCTCCCTTCCGCTCCTGCACGGCTCTGTGCATGTGCCTGCTCTCCCAAAGGTGAACGTGAGCAGGCAGAGGCTGTTTGTCACCCTCGTTAAACCTGCATGCGCACAGGCTGCGGGCTGAGCACTGCTCACCCTTTGCGCAGGGCTGCCAGCATCTTGCAGGGCTGCCAGCTCTCGCTCACTGCGGCTCCTGCGTATTTCTTCCCAAAACACTGCGCTCCCTTTGGCAGGAACAGCCTTCATTGCTCGTTCCTGGTTATAACTCTTGGCTGCTTGTATTACATAGGAGGGTTGGATCAGGCTGCGCTGGACCGGGCTGCTCCAGCGCTGCCAGCCCCTTGTGTCAGCTGCAACGTTAGCAGCAGGGTTGTAGCATTGCTCGCGGGCTGTGATGAGATGCTGCACGGCCGTCCCCTCCTGCAGACCTCAAGAGCTTTGTGGTGCTACCACCACCCCGTGTTCAGCATCGTGGGAGCAGGACAGACCGAGCCCTCATTTTGCTTTCTGTTTGTTGTTGGTTTTTTTTTTGTTTTTTGTTTTTTCCCATGCAATACCATTATATTCAAAATGAGGCAGCAGGAAATGCTGCATGAGTCAGTTCTTTGCAACGCAGCTCAGCTGCGGCTTCCTGTGCATTGAGGGCTGCCACCTGCTGAGGCTGCTGCACAGGCTGTGTCTTTTAGCTGGATTCCTCCTTGGTGGAAGCAGTTGGGTCCCTGGGCTGGGTTCTCTGGGGCAAATTGCAAACATCCCCCGTGCCCTGGGGATGTCTGGTGCCTTGCAGCAGGATGTGGATGCTGAATCCATAGGGCAGCAAAGAGGGTGTGCAGTGATGAGGGGTCCCATTTGGGAACGAAGCATGGCCCAGACAGATCCCTCCTGAGCCAGGCCAGGGGATGTGATGCAGAGCTGCTGCAGGAGGCTGGGAGCTGCATGGGGCTGGTGTGAAGCGCAGCGGGCGTGTAATGCACTGGCAAGCAGTAACAGGAGGGCAAAGATCTGCCCTGCAATGTTGACAAGCTTCAAATCTCCGATGGCTCGGAACGGAGACACGGTTTTCCTGCCTCACTCCTTTCCCATCCCTCATCATTCGAGCTGAGTGGGCAGATCTCTCCAGAGCCGGGCAGGCAGGCAGCAAGCTGCAGGAGGATGCTCTCTGCTTTCACGCTCTTTACACTGCGATGGGTCCTGCAGGACCTCCTGCTTCCCTTCTGTTGGCCGAGCAGCAGCATGTGTCCCCTGTGTCCTCCACCTGAGCACGGCCTGAGGTGGGTCCCACACCATGAGCCACCAAAGGAGCCACCCACAGGCCCCAGGGCATCTCCCCACTGTCATCCTGCCCCTGGGGCTCGGTTTGTCCACCTGCAGAGCAGATGATGCTCCTACAGCAGGGCAAGCATAGCTCCCCAGCCCAGTGGCAATGCCTGCCAGCAGCCAGGCTGCACGTGAAGCCCGCACTGACAGCACCAGGCTCACCTCAACGCTCCTCTCTTTCCGAGCTTGCCATGGGTGCTGCCTCTGCTCTGGATGCTGCTGGCTTGCCGCTAGCAGGTGGCCCACTGGGGTTTGCTGGCAGCCATAAGGGGAGGGTATTTTTAGCTTTCCACTTCCTCTTGCTGTGGGCAGTATGTGGCATTTATTTGTCGTTAAAGTATTTGTAATTAGGCTGCTTGCACAGCAGGAGCAGTAGCACTGAGCTGAGCAATGCCAGGGGTTCCCTGGGCCCAGCAGGGTATCTCAGCTGAAAGGGCAGGACACAAAGTCCTGGTGCAGAGTGAAGCACCGGTGGGCTTCCCTGGTCCCAGATCATCTCCATTCTGCACAGGAATTGACACAGGCTCCGTGTGCTGGTGATGCCAACAGATGCCATCTCCAGCTGTGCGTCCTCTACCTATCCTCCCCATGCCCATGGGAACCTGGGGGCAAGGAGCCGGCTGCTTCCTGCAGCTGACACCAACCCCAGCTTCCCTGTTCCTAGGCAGGGGGAGGCTGTCCGGAGGCAGAGCTTCAGCTTTGTATCCCTGGTGTATTCCATTCCTTGGACCCACTTCCCACATCAGCCCCTTGCTACTGCCTCCTGCTCCAGCCTTCCGCTACTCTTTCCATCTATCACCCTGCATCTCCAGGTGCTCTCTGTTCTGCAGCATGTCAGGCACAGAGCTGAGCACACCAACACATGTGTGTCTGCTTCCAGCCCTTCTCTGCTCAATTGCAGCAGCTCTGCTCTGCTGGGTTGTTGCAAGCTCTCAGGAGCTGGCACCTGCCCAGCTCCATGCTGTGGCTCCTCGTGCTGGCACGACGGAAATGGAGCAGAGGCAGGGGAGCATTAGCTGGCGTTGGCTGCGGGAACAGGGTGGGAAAGGAATGGAGAAAACAGAGGGGAAGGAGATGTCAAAAAGAACCATGGAGATGTCTCCTGGTGCTGAGCAGGAGGGTGTTCCAAAGGGTTTGCTGCCATGGAAAATCTGCTGCTTGTCCTAGGGTAAAAGGTGTGCTTGCACACCGTGCAATTTTGTGAGGACACACGTGCATGTGTCCGGGTGCAAGCCCACAGGTGTCTTCCTGCAATGCTGCAACGCTGGGGAGCATCCAGACATGGGCAGCCACCTCAGCAAGACGGGGAGCAGGCAGCAGGGCTCTGACTCACACAGGCACGTGGCAGGGCTGGTTTCAGGCTGCACCAGACTCCCAGTGTGACCTGTGACAGCTCCTGTAGCCCACACGACCAGGAGCCCGGCTTCAAAGGCTCTGTCTATGGTGGCACTGCAGTGGGTGGCTCCTCCGCATTGCCATGGAAGAAATGAGGGTGAAATCTCTGCCAAAGCGTTGGCATTTGGGCTCAGCGTGTCCAAACTGTGTTCCTGCAAGGAGGAGAGCTTCCCGTGGATCCCAGTGTATGTTTTCTCAGCTCAGCCAACGCTGGTGCCTCGGTAACAAGGGTGTTTGTATGCACGCAGCAGAGCGGAGGCAGATGTATGAAAGTCCCCACTACGCAGGGCTGCACCGTGGGGCACTCAGGTGCTGGGGACAAGCAGGGAAGATGCTTTGCATGGAGATCCTCAAATCTCTGCCAGGTCTGGAGCAATGCCCCACAGCTGCTGGCTGCCGGGCGAGCAGCGGGAGCAGCCTTCCCCTTGCAGGAAGACGCAGTAACCGTGGATACCAGAAAGGTAATTGGTGAGAAAGGAGAAATCTGCAAAAGGCACCTGCTGCTGAATTCAGCCATCGCAAAGCCCTTTGAGGTAGCTGCCGATTTCCACTTCAAAAGAGGGCGGTGGGAAAAGCCTGCCCAAAGGTTGCAGCTGAGCTGTGCTCAGGTCCTCACCCAGACGCTGCTGGCCGCAGCAGATGGGGTGGGATGTGTCCGTCCCAGCTCATTCTGCATCCCCATGGAGCCTGCCCCGGGCACTCCCTTTGCAGGCTTGGGGACACTCTGCAAGGCAACGCGTTCTGCTCCCGGCTGGCTCCAGCACAGGGGGCCGGGGAGCATTGCTGTGATGTCTGTGTGCACACTGCTCCCACGGGTGCCCACACTGCCACCATCTCTGGTGCTTTTGTCACCGTGGGTGGGGCCGCTCGTCCCCTGCTTTGAATGGTGGCTTCAGCCTGAGCTTCAGCAGGGAATGGGTGGTGCAAGGGGCAGCACCCACCCAAGGCCCATGGTTGTGAAATCCCTTCGTTCCTCTCTTGCCCTGCCACCCAGCACCATGTGCGTGTCCCAGCAGGTCAAGTTGGAGGGGATCCTGCACCATGCAGGAAAACGCCTGTCAGAATATCTGGCTGGAGCCAGCCAGGTGTTACCACCAGATGACCACAGTTTGCAGGCCAGAATCTCTGCTCTCAAGCTGTCTGAGCAGCAGATTTTGGAGCAACACCATCAATACTTTCAGCTCCGGCCAGTTCTGCTCACAGAGCTGGGCCTGGAGGAGAAGCAGAAGTGGTGCAGAAGAGGAAGGCTGAGAACTTCCTTCACCAAGGACCTCTGCTTGGACCGGCTTCATCCCAGCCGGGCTGGGAGCAGCAGGGAGCAGGGTGCCAGCTGCAGGCCTGGCCTCAGCAGCCCCAGGATCACAGCAGAGATTTCTGTGGTGAATTGCCACCAGCCAGCAGGGCAGGCTGGCTCCTGTGGTCCTCCTGAGGAGGACAGGCATCTCATGGTCCCCATGTGCAGCCGTGTTTCTCCATTGAGCTCCTGCCTCATGCTGCTTCCCTTCTGGGTTTTGCACCTGCAGCTGCTCACTGTCCTTTTCCAAATACCTTTCCCGAAGAGCAGACAGATCACAGCTTCTCTGGCACGAGGGACAGGGTAGGATGAAGCCCTTCGAAGCCTTGGTGCTTGCATGGGATGCCCGTTTCCACAGTCACCCACCAGTCCTGACCACAGATGCTGGATCTGCTTTTGGTGGCAACAGCAGGTGATGGGCTTGTCATTTCTGGAAGCTGTGCTGCACATGCCCTGAGCCAGGGACGGCCTGAAGAGCTCTGGGAGCAGAGCACCACCATCTGTCCCCATGCATTCTGTTCCCCAGGCTGTCCCACCCAGCACCCTGTGATGATGGCAGCTGGCAGACTCAGGAGATCTGCTCAGGAGCTGGAGAGCTCAGCATCCCGCAGGGAGCCCGGGGAAGCAGTGTGTGGCCGGCTGGTCCTGGCCGTGGGTGCAGCCCATGGCAGCAGCCAGCCTGGAGTCTGTGTATTAGCCGTGAATTAATGTCCTGCAGAGACTGGGAACGGGGATCATGTGGGGATTAAGGAGGCATTACCCCTTTGTTAAAGCTGATGTTTTTGGGATAATCTGGAAGCTTTAGCTAATACATTATTACAGAAACTCCTTCAATCACAGCGGCAGACAGT
Source organism: Numida meleagris (assembly GCF_002078875.1). Classification (NCBI taxonomy): domain Eukaryota; kingdom Metazoa; phylum Chordata; class Aves; order Galliformes; family Numididae; genus Numida; species Numida meleagris. The sequence goes on from NC_034420.1 coordinate 1,308,115, forward strand.
AAGCAGATTTGGATATTACTGCATAGCAGTGCGCAGGCCTGCTGCTGCTGTGCTCCTCTGTTGGGGCAGCATCACGACACAGCTGTGTGTGTGTGTCCCACCCCAAGAGCTCTGGAGAGACCCTCGTGGTGATGGCTGCATTCTGCCAGCCCTAGGAGACACTCCTGCCTGGCCCTGCACAAAGGCAGGCTGTGTCCCGGCCAGGATGTCCAAGGCTTCTCTGGGAGAATCAGCAATTTTGGAGGCCCTCGAGAGGTTGTGTCTTGGGCAGGAGCACTGGGAGCTCCAGCCTTGGTGGCAGGCTCAGCCCACTCAAGCAGCCACCAGCAGCACTGTTCAATCCACAGCTGCAAACAGCTGGAGGTGGCAGGGACAGAAGGTGAGGATGGAGGGACACAGGACAATGTGATGGGCAAACCTCCTGTGGACAGCAGCATTAGGGTTGGGGGCTCATGGCCAGCCCATGCTTCCAGTGGTCCTCGGTGTGCAGGGCTTCACGGGTAGCTCCCTGGCACTGCATTCCCAAGCCTCATAGTGAGCTTGGTGGAGAAACAGTCTTGTGTTAGTCCATCATGTACCATGATCCTAAGTGCCTCCATGACCCTACCAAGGATCCTCTCCTAATTTAAACCATCTGGGAAGGTGCAGGAAGCTCATATCTTCAGCAGCTCCTCGCAAAGCTGTTCTGTGCAAGTGGAGCTAGGCCCCTTGGGTGCTTGCTCAGCAGAGATCATGGCAAGACGCTGATGGTATGCTGTGTCCCTCTCTGGCTGGAGATGCTGCTCGCTGGCAGCTGGTGCTCCCCAAGTGATCTATCTGCTGCTCACAGTCACCCTCCCATCCTGGGAGCCCTCCACTCTGCCCATGTTCCTGTTCTGAATCTCAGCACTTCCCATCCCTCCACAAAGGGTTGTGGAGGTGGGAGAAGATAGCAAAATCCTGCTGGGAACAGTCCTCAAGCACAGGACTTTGCTATCTCCAATCCTGTCTCATGGGGATGCTGTGACTCCTGCAATGACACGAGTGCAGGGGACAGGGACAGAAGGAAGGCCGGCTGTGGCTGTGGCATCTCTCCTGGGAGCTGAGTGGAGGGGAGTGGGCTCATGCCTGGCCCCGTGGAGCTGGAGAAGGCAGCACGCAATGAGTGAGGACACCAGCTTGAGCCTGCTGAGCTTCTGGGACAACTGGGAAGAGAAATGGGAAAGGTTCGTGTTGCTCTTACGCTGCATTGTTTGAGGCAAACTCTCTTGAGAAAATAGATTTTAACCTCCAGAGAGCTGACAGAAAGAGAGAGCAAATGAAGGTAAAATGTGGGACAGAGATTGGGAAGCAGAGATGGCTGAGAGTGCACACAGTCAATGCAACACATGCAGAAGGGACGGAGGCATCAAGGAGATGAGGTGCAGCCCATCAAAGCAGGAGCATCCCAGAATGAAATTTTCATGCAGGAGAAAATGCATCCCCAGATGCATCCTCCTTGGGCCAGGAAGCTAGAAGCAGAGAGATCTGAAGCCGTGATGCTGGAACACAGAAAAGATAGCAAATCCCCCTGCCTGTGTGACACATCTGGAGTCCTCAAAGAGCTAAAATCCAAGTGACTAAGCTCTTAGCAATAACACACGCATTCACATCCTCCAACTATTGGACCGGGGGCAGTAAATGCTGGGCCTACATTTTGAAGAAGGCCCCGGGGTGTGCTAGGCATTGCAAACCAATAAGCTTTGCTTCAGAGTAAGGAAATGGTTGGAACAATTATGCAGAAGCTCAATTAGAAATCTTGAGGAGCAGGGGTTTCTGCGCTGCCATAGCCAGCCGCTTCGAGCAGGGCTGCTCCTCTTTTCTAGGGCAGGCTGTCCCTGGGTCTGGCCCCCCATGGTGCATGAGGTGAGGCAGGGCAAGTGGAAGCAGGTTTGGGGCCAGGATGGATGGCCTGGTGGCTCGGGAGCTTGCTGGGAGGAAGGGACACTTGGGGAAGAGCTGCAGTGCGTGCACGGACAGGGGACATGGAGTGGGAGCAGCAAGCAGCTCCATCCTCTGCATTCCTGCACCTCCTCGCATCACCCAGCTGCCCTGGTGACCCCTCCAGGGACGTGCATCCTGCCCAGTTTGTCCTGCCAAACTCTTCTCATTTCCCTGGAAAACCAGGCTGAAATACAAGAGACAAAACCCAAATCCTAAATGACCCAAGAGCCAGCAGAGCCTGCACCCAGCCAGGGCAGGACTGGGCACGCTGCCTTCCCCCGATGCTGTTTTGGGTTAAGTGGCTGTGGTTGTTTTTTTTTTTCCCCCAGCGCTAACAATAGGATTGCAAAACTACGATGTATTATAGGATCTATTTTGTCACTTCCTCCCCTCCCACTTTCCGAAGTAGGTGGAGGAGTATGAAAAGGTCCTTGGGGTTTTAAATACCTGACTCTTAGACAAAAAAAAAAAAAGCTTAAAAATAAAACAACTGAAAAAGACTTTTCTGTAACAGCTTTTGTGCAAAGCTCCCATGCAAGGAACCTCAGGCCCCTGAGACCCATCAGCAGAGTTCCCATGCTTTTTGCCTTCTCCAGCCCCACTGGAGCTCACCGTGCCCCAAAACCCCTGAGTCCCCCCATTACAAGGTGGGCACAGGCAGAGAGCTGGCAGGGATGAGTGTTTGAGCCATGGGCTTTACTTGGCAGAAGGAAGAGTGAGCACCTCCCTCGAGGTCCCTCTGCTTGCCTGGTGCCCTGGGGCATTCCTGCACTTTCCTCTGGAGCATTGTGGGCACTGCAGGGACTGTGGGCCGCCTGGGGGGACGTTGCTCTGGAAATCCCCTGCAGCTCCCCACGGCATATGCCAAGGGGCTCGAAGATGGGAAATCAGGAGGGAGACCCTGCTCTTAAATGTTGGAAAAGTAGGGCAGGTCTCCCAGGCACCGCCGCCATCGCTCCCAGCTTTTCTCCAGTTCACTCCCTCCTAACCCTACCCGCTCTGGCTCCAGCGATGTAATCCTCAGACTCAACAGCATCCCTGATTCATCAGTGCCATTCACAGCACCGGGGCTGGGCTCCCTGCAGGCTGACGTGACGACGAACGGGGTCACAACCCCTTCGCACGTGGCCCTTCAACCTGCTCCAAGTCCGAGTGACTCCGCTGTAATCAAGCCAAGAGTTTTAATTTGGTGAGTAAAACCTAATGAGATCAGGCTCCCTAAAAAAGCCTCGCTGCGAGCCAGCCAACGCTCTCCAGTGATTTCCCTTTCTCTGCTAATCCGGCCACTTGCTTGAAAACAGTTACCGGGCACGCACGGCCCTCCATCACCCAGCAGCATTTCTTGAGCTTGCCTCCATTTGCTTTGCTCTCATTTCTCCTGCACCGAGCGGTCGTTTCGGTGAAGCTCTCTGAGCAACCATCTCTCACCGTGCAGAAATGAGTTCACTTCCCTCCGGCTTTTACAGCTTCCCTCAGTACCCCTTTGCTCACAGCCATACCTCAGTGCAGATGCCTTGCTTTCCAGAAGGGTTGCCTTGCTCCCTGTTGGCCAGGCGATGATGGTTTCTCCAGGAGCCTCAGCTGGGCAGATACATCTCGTCATTGGAACAACTCCTTCCATTTTTCTAAGGACATGGGTCATACTTCTTGTGGCAGAGGGCACCCAGACACCAAGGAGGCTTTTTCCTTGGGCTCTTATGGTATGGCTCTGGGCGAGGCTAAGGGAGCAAGGGTTACATCAGGAGGGATAACAGGAGGAATGTGCCCTTGTGGTGGTACCTGTCCCCAGCATCACCTACAGAGAGAGGCACCCAGGGCCTTCTCCCCATCCTCTCTAATTGCTCTTCCACCCTGCTCCCAGCCCACCCCTTCCACCTATCCCAGATCTCAGCAAGGGGAAAAATCCCCCTCAGCTCTAGAGTGCTTGGAAGCGAACACCCTGGGGTGTCCAGAGCAGCCCATGTCCCATGCCAGGCCACCAGTGATGTGCTGCAAGAGGTGACACGGGGCCTCGGTGGCTGCCCCATTCTCCCACCTCCTTGCTGATTCCCACGTGGGCTGTGGTGCCTCTCGGGGGCCTTCGCACCACACCAAGGGAGCTTTTCTTCTCTTCAGAGGAATGAAAACCTTTCCAAAATCAAAGCGCTCAGGTGGCTTTGAAGAGTTCCCTCTGGAGATGAAACAAAGCTGTTTGCCAGCCTGAGCCTCCGCTGCTGGAGCTGGAGCTCCTGGAGGTACATCAGTGGGGCTGCTGGGCTGGGTCAGCGCCTGCTCCCACACCCAGGTCCTGGGGGTCCCCAGGCTGGGTGCTTCAATGTGCTCAGCAGGCTTCCAGCATCTCCTCCTGAGGGCTGAACTCTCCCCCAGCAGGCAAAGCCCACTGCCACGGGGATTTTCTACTGCATTTCTAACTGGCTTCATGCCGGCAGTGAGGTGGCATAAAAGGCAACCAGCAAAGAAACTGCAGGGGGTTATGCAGAGATGCTGCAGGTGATGTCCAGAGAGCATTCACCCACGTGCAAGAAGATGCTGCAGAAACCCACAGCTTCATTCAAAGCCCACGATGCTCATCTGGAAGGGAAAGCTGAATGCAGGCCCCTGTGCAGCCAACAAGTCTGAAGCCTCATCTCCTGGAGGGGAGCTCCCAGAGCCGGGAGGTGTTGGGTGAATGTTGGATGTGGAGGGACCAGGGACAGTCCTGCTGTGGACTGGGGGACAGGCAGAGCTGCTTGTGTCAGCCGGGACCCCGCAGCACAGGCTGTACCTGCTGCACGCCCAGGGGAAAAGAGAGTGCTGGGAAGCCAGTGCACATGTAGATTATTTGTTGTTTGATATTTTCCCTTTAATGCTTCAGTCCTAAAATAAATACACAAAAGTTCAGGGGCCTGCAGGTTGCGTCAGTTAGCAAGAGAAACGGATGACTGAGTCAGTTATTGCTTTGGAGCAATCGATGCTATTTGTTTACCAGGATGGGCAAAGTCTGGTCTCTGCGGACACATCCTGCTCACAGCTCTGCACAAACCTGCCCTGGTGCTGCCTCACCACCCTGCCCACACAGCTCCTCAGCCTCCCTGATGGCCTCAAGCGAACTGTCTGATGTGCCCCTCTGTGGGCCAGGGGGCTCCTGGGCTTTGGGGAACCTGCTTTTGGCCGGGGGGGTTGGACTCGATGATCTCCAACCCCTATGATTCTATGATTCTGTGACCCCCTGGAGCTGCCTCATCCCCACGTGAAGGTCCCGAAGTGAGCACCCCATGCTGCAAACCCACAGAGCTCCTGGTTCAGGCTGATTCTCTTGCCCAGGAATGTGCTATCTCTGCATGAAGCCGGATCTGGCCCACTGTGCCCATCTCTGCTGCTCAGGGCTCCCACTGCTGTGAATGGCATTCTTGATGGGAGGGAGCTGGTTTGCTTTTCCAGCATGGCCCAGCTTGTTTGTCACTTGTTTAGCACTGTTTTTCCCTCTGAGTCTCACTCCGGCGTCTCTGGATTTTGCCCTGGAAGAGTGTTGGCCCTGGGGATATCGCAGAGCAAACAGAGAGTGGAGATAAGGGAGATGACAGCGCCGTGCCGACAGCAAACACGGCGGCTGTGGGGCAGCACACATCCCCTCTGGTGGGGCACAAAGAACACTGACCCAGCCAGCATGGCCTCAGCACTTCTCCATCCCACCCCGGTGTCTCCAACCTCAACCCCAGCCTCACAGTGCCCCAGCCCATCCCTTGCCATCACTCAAGGCTGGCCTGCTCTGACACCCACACCATAGGCCTGTCTGAGCCCCATAGTGATGGCCAGGGCTCCCCACAGCCCCATGCCAGGCATCAGCAAGGCCGAGGGCAGCCTCTCCCTTTCTCCTTCCTCTCCCCCCCAGACCAGCAGCTGCAGGCAAGTCATGGCTGCAGCTGGAGGCTGGCCTTCAAGGAGGAGATGTTATGCTGAACAAAAGCAGGAAGAGGGTGGAATTCTCCCTGGGGAGGAGGAGCAGATTGCCACTCGCCCAGAGGAGCAGCAAGGACTTGGAAGCTCCTGCTGGGGTCTTGCAAGGCTGTGCCTGCAGAAATCTGCCCTCCACAGCTGCCTCCTGCCTCTGTAGGACCACACCTCGCTAGGGAACCCCGGGAGCAAAGGATTTGATGCTGAGACCTTATTGTTGTCTGCGGTTCCCTGAAAGGAGGCTGTAGTGAGGGGGGAGTCAGCCTCTGCTCCCAGGTAACAGCGATAAGATGAGAGGTGATGGCCTCACATTGTGCCAGGGGAGATTCAGGTCAGATATTTGGAAATATTTCTTCACAGAAGGAGTGGTGATGCATTGGCACAGGCTGCCCAGGGAGGTGGTGGAGTCACTGACCTTGGAGGTGTTCAATAAGCACGTAGATGTGGTTAGTGGGCAATATTGGTGGTAGGAGGACGGTTGGACTTGATGCTCATAGAGGTCTTTTTCAACATTAATGATTCTATAAACTCCAAGGCCAGCTGAGGCGTTGAGCACCAAGCTGGGCTGGCCAGCATGGTCTCAGAAAAAAAAAAAAAAAAAAACAATTTTGGTGCTTTGCTCTCATGCTGCGGATGCTGGGTGGAGACAGCAGGAACCTTCCTGATCTCTGCAGAGGCCCACCTGAACCCTGAAGCAAGAAATGGATTAATCATTGCGTGAATAATTGCAGGGTGCTGCGGACAACCTGCCACGGGCTGGAGACTGCAAGGAGGAGGTGTGAGATGCAGCCGCTGCCAGGCCCAGGAAGACTGCTTGCCCCGACCCATTCACACATCAGCACCCAGAAGCTGGGTTAAGTGGTTTCCTCTTAAAAAAAAAGAGCTCTCGTCCTAATGCAAAAGTTTGAGCAATGCTGTGAGCCCGTAAGCTCCCGGAGAAAACTCTCAGTGCTCAGATACTTTCAGCACAAAGCAGCTGGCTCCCAGCTCAGGGCCCCACCTGCCTCTCTTTGGCCCCTGCCCTTGTTGCAGCTCCCTGTGGAATTTAACGGGTCCTCTCCACGTGGGAGGACACCCTCAGCTCATCTGACAACGTCCTCGTTAACTGTGCACCGCGTCGTTAGGCTTGGCTGCCCGCCTGTGGTCAGGCCTGCTGTGCTCTCCCAGTCCCTGCCTGCTGTGTGGGTGCAGATGCAGAGCCCCAGCCATGGGCTGGCGACCAGGCACGTGCAGGTGGGTACACCAGCTTCATCTGGGGGGGAATCGCTCACGCTGCCCCCAGATTCCTCTTGCATAGGCAAATCTGCTGGGCTGGGTGAGGCAGATACACTGGCAGTGCTTCAGGTGAGCTGGCTTGGTTGGAAACCATCTCCAGCCTGCACAGACATGCCTGGAGTCCTTGCTTTCCAAGATCTAGCCCGCAGGCTTAGCACCCAGGTATATTCCTGTGTTTATCTGTATCCAAATGCACCCCGGCCACTTAACCGGGTGATTCAGCAGGAAACCATCCTCCTTCCTCTCTATCTCATCACTCCTGGTGTCATTTTCGAGCTTTACCAGCAAAGATTTCATATCCTCATCCCCATCATTGATAAAAGTGTTTAATAGCGGTGGACGAAGAGTTGGCCCCTGGGGGGAGGTCGGTAAAATCACACTACATGCAGATATCTGCCCATTAACGACTGCCTCCCAGATCTGCCAGGGAAGCAGTTTTAATCCATCTAATATGTGCCCTGTTAATTCCTTATAATGCAAGTTTTAATCAAAATGTCAGGTGGAAGTAAGTCAAATGCCTCGGAGAAATCCGGGTGTACTATATCAACACAATTGCCTTTCTCGAGCAGCCCGGTGATCCTGTCAGGAAGAGACAACAGGTCTGCGTGACGAGCTGCCACGGCACTGGGGACCTGGTGGCATCACCGCTGCCTCCACCCAGGGATCCACGCAGGAGCAAAAAGCCATGGGAGCCAGCCAGCCCCCGGCGCCTGCACCCTTCTCCATGCTGCTTCCATGCTTCCTCCTCATTCGCAGTGATATTCTGGGGGGGGGGAAAGGAATTCTGGAGGCTGCACCGAGAGCTCCATGGCGCTCAGCCTCAAGACGTTGGTCCAGTGGTGACAGAGCACGGGGGGAGGATGGGGCTCAGGGACTTCCCCGGCTTCCAGGCTCCATCCTCGGCCGTCGCAACGCCAGGGCCAGCCCTGCATTTGCAGCAGCCCACAGAAGCTGCCTCTGTTGTCTTATTTTTGTTATTTTTGAGAGGATATTTTAGCGCTGAACGCATTCCCTCCTGTTGCCATGGCAGCCGTGACAGGGGTTATATACCGTGAGAAAAATACCAAAATTAATGAGTGAGCGAAAGTGCAGCCGAGAGAAAAACAAGGTTAAAAAAAAAAAAAAAAAAGAGTTAAAACAGGAATAAAAACAATCTCACAATAATTCAACAGAGAGCATCCCACAGGGACCAGAGACCCCCGGCTGCCCGGGTCGCTCAGCCCCAACACTGCGGCGTGCTCCAGGGATGCTCCTCTCCCGCAGCACCCCACGTGTGCTCCGGATCAGGCCGAAATCGAGCCCCGTCCTCCGCAAACCCGCAGCCCTTCGTGACGCGGCGGGCGCGCGGAGGAGAAGTTCTTTCACGTGCTCACTTCCGCGCATTTGGCTTCGGAGGATCTTTTGTTTTGAACGGTAGAAACAAGCGAATTGTCAGAACATCTGTGTGATTAGCATTTGCTGCCCGATTCTCTGCGCTGCTGCTTCTCCTGCGGAGCCCCAGCGCTGATGAGAGGGAACAGAGGAGCCTTTGAACTCCTTGCAGCAGACGGCAGCCAGGTTGCCGCGTGCATGTGTCGGGGAGGGGGATTTAGTCTCTTGTAAGGTTCATTTGCTCTCCGTGTTTCCCTTTCTTCTTGCTTTCCTGGAGATTTAGCTGGATGCTCTTCCCTCGCAGGCTTTGTTCTCCCGGCGATGCCCACTGGCACCGCCAAGCAGCTGTCTGTGCACTGCCGGAGTGGGCTGGGTATGGCAGCGCTGCATCACCAGCACCACCGGGCTTGTGAAATACCTCTGTCCAAGACTGCAGTGGCCACAGTGGTGATTTGATGTTCTCTCCTTGCTCAGGATAGGAATTGGGGAAGCCGAAGTCGGGGCAGTGACTTGCATTAGTGCATGGGACAGGGACTGGTGATGCTGGCAGTGGGCTCTCCTCCTATCCTGGGGGCTGCAGAAAGGAGCCTGCCCACTTCTTCAGAGCAGGAAGGTTGAGGCAGACAAACCCCCAACTCCCACAGCCTCGACCTGCCCCTCAAAGCATGGCTGCGCCCGGCAAACCCCCTGCATGCCCGGTTTCCCAATCAGGAGCACAACTGCATGCACATCGCCTGCCTGCAATGGGTGTGAGCTGGGAACCTTTGGCCACAATGCCCCATGAAGTTTGCCCCCAGCCCCTGTGGGAGTTTGCACATAGCACTGCCCGGGGTACACAGGGTCACTTGCTCGGCTCTTCCCTTCCTCCCACTCTCTTCCCTCCCAGGGCCTCCAGAGCTGAGAACTGAAACTCCCTGTGTCCCCTGGGAGCTCTGCTCTGCTCCCTGCCCAGAGCCCAGCTCCCACACTCTCACCCCAACAAACCCCGCAACCCCTTTCCCTGCCCCTCCACGGTCGGCTTCCACCTTCCCTGGGCTCTCGCTTTGTATCCTCCGCAAAATTCCCTTCCTGAGAATTAATACCAGGAAAAAAACCCACGCACACAGGCATGGAGAGGACCACAGGAACAGGGACGGCTCACTGCAGCGCAGCCTGGGGGTCTCCCCCAGCGGAGCCTCTCCCCAGCCCCTGCCCGTCGGGGAGAAGCCCTGCCGCGGGCTGAGCTCTGCTTTTTGCGGGGGAAACGCGAGGCTGAGCCACAGCCAGGAATGCTCGGAGCCGGCCGGCACAGCCTCTAGATGGTGCAGTCACCGCAGCCGAGCTGAGCATGTGTGCAGCGACGGGAGCTGCGCAACAGGTTGGCGTAGCTCAGCGGGCAGCTGCTCCCATCCTCGCGCTGCGGAGGATCGGGAAGGACTTTCCAGCATCCTGGCTGAAAGATCCTCGCGGCCATCGGCCCCCACGGCCCCAGCCGCTCGCAGCAGGAGGGTGCAAAGCCATAGGGTGCCCGGCCACACAGGGTGCCCGCTCCCAGCCCAGCAGCCCCACAAGGCCTTCAGCAGGGCCGGGCTGCAGGTCCAGCGCCGGTGGGCTCTCAGGGGCAGCGAGGTTTGTCATCTCTTTGGGGACTGTGCTGTCCCTAAGCCCCAGCTGCACTGTGGGACTCGCACTTGGCACTCACGCTCGCCCCCAAAGCATGCTGTAGGGATCGGAGGGTGAGGAGCTCGTGAAGGCATTGCCAGGGCAGCCGGCAGCTCGCAGGTGTTCTCTGCTTCCCTGTTCCTGGCACCCGGCAAATAAAAGTGTGATTCAGCCAGGTGTGGCAGGAGGGGACCGCTGGATGGAGTCATGCAAGGAGCCATGGGTGTGCACCCGCTGACGGGCACCCTTAGCACGGGGGGATGCACCTCCCGCCTGGCCCCCGTTCCCTACGGGGCCGAATAAAACGACGGAATGACAAAATCCGTAAGGAAACGAAGGAATTACATAGGAGCACTGTGAAGGGAGCAAAGCGGGACGCACGTCCCACACGAGGAGCGGGGGGGCCCGGGGTGAGGAGCCGGGAAGAGCGGTCCAGGGAGGGGGGGGATGCTGCGGCCCCTGCCAGGGCTGGGAGCGGGGCCGCGAGCGGGCGGCCGTGCTGCCGGTGCCCGGTGGGGCTGGGGCTCGGCTCAGCAGCCGGAGCTCCACCTCCCCGTGGCGGCGGCGGCGGCGAGAGGCGGAGGCAGCGGGGATGTGGCGAGGGAGGGGGGAAGGGGCCGTGCCTGCGCTGCGCTTCCCTTGCACATCCTCACACACACCGAGGGACGGAGGCGGGCACGGACGGAGCTGCCCACCGGGGCTGCCGCCAGCCCTGCCGCCGCCGCTCCGCCGGAGAGCCGCGATCCCGGCCCGGGGAGAGGGGGGGGGGGGCGGTTCCCAAGGGGAAATTTTTAAAATTTTTTTGGTAATTTTTTTTCCGTCCCCTATCCATTTTTTTTTTTTTTTTAAAGAAAAGAAAAGAAATTTTGTTTTTCATCCGTGGATAACGAACCGGAGGAGCCGGGAGGGTGGGGGGAGCCCGGTCCCGGCGGGGAGGAGGCGATGCAGACGCCGCTGGATCAGCGCTCCGGGAGCCGCCACGGAGCGCAGCGCCGGCCGCATCCAAGTAAGCGCTGCGGAGGAGCCGGGAGCTCCACGCGCGACCGGGGCCGTGGCTGTGGTTGTGTCGGTGGGGGGGGACACGGGCAACGGTACGGGAGGCTCCGGGCTGGGCGTTTGGTTTCGCTGCCGGTATCGCTGGGGCCGGCCGGGGCGGGCGCTGCCACTTGTTGTGCCACCCGGAGCCGTGCCCCAGCGTGGGAGCGTGTCCGTGGGGGGGCGCGGGGGTGGTTTTTTTTTTCCCCGTTTGGGTGCGTGTTGGTGAGTGGGTTTTAGGGGCGCGTGTTCCCTAAACCTTCCCCCCCCCTCCCCCGCAATCCGAGGGTGTTTGCAGCAGCGGGAGAGCGGCGCGTGGGAGCGGGAGAAGTTGCGGGTGGGCGGCGGAGCCGTGTCCGTGTGTCCGCGCGTGGCAGAGCGGAGCGGGGAGGCGGCCGGCAGGTGCGGGCGGGCGGTGCGCACGGCGGCGGCAGCGGCGCCGTGTCCCCGTGTCGCCGGGCGGTGCGCCAGGCGCGGATCGCGAGTGGAGGAGCGGGGGGCTGCGCGTGTGCGTGGTGTGTGTGCGTGTGTGTGTGTGTGTGAGCGAGCGTGTCAGCGGGGTGGGGGTGCGTGCGGCTCGGAGAAGCCGTGCTCGCTGCGTGCGCGCCGGGCTGAGCGCTCCCGGCTGTGTTTTTCACGGGTGTCCGAGCGATGTGCGCGTGCGATGTGCGTGTGCCACTCGTGCACGGCGCAGCGCTGCCGGCTCCCCCCGTTCGGTGCCGCGGAGCCTCAGCCCGGGCCGCCCCCCGGTCCTCCCCGAGAGCCGCTCCCGCTGCCGGCAGCTCCCTGCGGCCCTGCGACCGACCCGGCCCCGCCACATCGCTGCCACTCCCCAGGCGAGAGGGATGGTTGGGCGGTACGGGAGCCCTCAGCATCCCGGGGAGGGATTTTAGGGGCCGGGGAGGAGGATGGAGGCTATCCCAGAGAGGCTCTGACAGGTCGCTGCCTCGCTCCTGCCCGAGTTGCAGTGATGCGGAGCGGGAGGAAGGCCCCGTGTTTTACCCTCTTTTCCTTCACCTCTCGTCTCCCGACAAATAATTTTGGGGTAAAAGCGCTCCAAGCGAGCGCCGATCCCCATCGCGGGGTGTTCGGGCCCAGCCCGCATCCATCCCGAGTGAACGCCGAGCAGCCGCAGTGCTCGGAGCCGGAGGAAACCCTGCGCCGGGCACGGGACGCGCTGCACCTCACCAAGGGTCCGACTCAGCCGTGCCCTGGGTGCGAGCCGGAGCGGTGGTGGCCGTTTTCGGGACAATATCGTCTTTAATGTGAGCCCTATGCACGGGGATTGGCATCGGGTGGGATATCGCTCCAGCTCGGAGCATCGCGGCAGCGCTTTCGGGGGGGATCGGTGCTGGGGTGTTCAGCGTGTAGGGGGGCTTGAGCAGGGCTGGGAGCCATACAGTCAGCCCCCAGCAGCAGAAAGAGGGGGGGACGTCAGCAACCAACCCCATGTGGAGCCGCTGGCTGTGGAACGAGGCCAAGAGGCTGTGGGAATCGCAGGGTTGTTGGAGCAGTTGCTTGAATTCGCCGTGCTTTATAGCCTCTCCCTCATTAGAGCTTGTCTTTTGGGGGGGAATGAGTGAATTCTGTCGGATTTTGCATGCCACTGTCCTCCGAGAGCTTCCCAGTCATGCATTAAGCAGCGTGACTAACGCCTCTCTCATGTGGTCGGGTCTCTTCTCGCACTCTCCCCGCAGGGAGAATTGTGTGCGCCGAGGAATACTTGTTTTGGGAGGGGTTTTTATTTTTAAGCACTCTGTATTCTGCCAGCAGGTCGGAAAAAGGTGGCTGGCACCAGAGAAAAAAGTGTGGGATGGTCCTTAGATCCCATGGGAAAATAGCCCGCTGCCGTGCGCCGGCCCCTGGGAAGCCTCTGCCTCCTGCACAGACGTGCTTTTCCCCGATGGTGGAGCTTCCACCTCCACCTCACGCCCTGCTCGGGGCTCTCTCATCTGCGTTGTGTCATCCCCACCCCAAGCAGCCGGCAGGATTTGTTCCCTGGTAAACCCGGGCGCCTGGCTCCCACCCTCCTCCTGCAGCCACCTCTTTTTGGGGTGACGGCCCCGCTCTGCCTCTAGCCCCCCATTTCGGAGGCTCCCTCCACCCCTGGGAACGTAGGGTTCAGGCTCCAGCCCCTTTTCCCAGAGCACATTGCATGGGTGCAGGGCACCCTGGGGTGCCTCCCTTCCTGCCCTGGGCTCCTGGCGCTGGTGACTCAGGGCCGTGTGACGGCAGAGCCGTGGCCCCGCACAGGGACTTTCACCTTTAGCTGAGATCCTCGCACCTGGGCTTAGGCAGGACGGCTACGTCAGCGGCGGCCCAGCCTCATGCAAACAGGCATGGGCAAACAGCCCGTACTGGGTGCCTCCCCGCCGGGCATCCTCCGGAGCCCTGTTCCTCACGCTCCCCGCCCTCGCTGCGCAGACATTTCCAAAGCAGTGGGGTGACGATGCTCGGCGCGGGCTCAGACCCACATCCGCAGGGCACAAATGCCCCCGTGCAGGGTGACATCATGCCAGTGCACGGCGACGGGGGCACGCGCACACACGTCGCTCCGTGCACACGCATGTGCGCGCAGTGCAGCAACGCCAGCTCTGTCCTGGTGCACGCGCTCTGCCGGTGCGGGCATGGGTGTGCTCCGTACAGTGCTCACACACACACATGTGCACATATGTGCTTTTTCCTGCAGATAAACAGCCACACTCCGTGCAGCATACACGCATGTATTTGCATGCTCGCTGCTGGGTCTTGCTTGCATTGATGCAGAGCCACATCGTGCTCCTGCCCAGCTTCCTGCCTCCATCCCTGGCCGTGTGCAGGCAGGGGATGGCTGGCTTTCCTCCTCCCTTCCATCCAGGACGTCCCTGTGAGTGGCTGTGCATGCTCTCAGTGGGGTGGGAGCATCTCTCCTCTTGCACAAAGGGTGTTTGCAGGATCAGTGAGCGGAGTGGAGCTAGGTTTTGAGGCCAGAGCTTCATCATCAGAAGCAGAACTGTGTTTCCATCTGCCGAGGGAGAGCTCGAGGCAGGCATTTGTCCATGGGCAAGCAAAGGAATAGAGGGACTGCGAGCAGCTGGCTTGTGGGAAGCAACAGGGCAGCCAGCACAGGATATTCCACTTGTTGAGGAGCCACACAATTCCGAGTGAGCAGGAATTTGGCATTTGGCCATGTAGCTGGAAGAACACCATCCCATCCCATCCCATCCCATCCCATCCCATCCCATCCCATCCCATCCCATCCCATCCCAACCCAACTCACAGGCTGAGTGCAGAGCACAGAGAGAAGTGATAGGAATGGAAGGAGTGGGTCGCTGCTGTGGGTGCTGTGGGAGATGTTGTGGATGCTGATTTTTGGACATACAGTGAAGCCTCCGTGTCCGCTCAGAGCCAGGGAAGTAGCGGACGTAAAGGCTGGTGGCCAGGTGCAGGTGACAAAGCGTGTGGCTCTGTGCCGAGGGGGCAGTCCCCGTGGGGCTGGCACTGGCCCTGCAGCGTCGGCACGTTGGGAGGAGGTTTCCAGTGGCTGGGTGCCTGCAGTGCAGCGTGCAGTGTGCGTCTGCAATGCAGGGGGCAGCGCTCCTGTCACCATTTCTGCAGACGGTGAGGCAGACACGGACACCCCTGGGCACCCCCAGGCACAACTCAGCCTGCAGCAGGAGGGAATGGGAAAGAGCAGGGAATGCTTTTTGCCTGGTGCAGGGTGTGGGGTTGCCTAGTGACAGTACAGCAGAGGAGGGATGCTGTGCTGCCCGTTTCTTCATGCAGGGGCCATACAGTGCTGCAGGGAGGCTCAGGGGCTGCAGCGTGGGTGCTGGGAGCTGCGGTGCAGAGTGGGCAGCGTTTCCCAGGCACAGTGCCGGGCACTGTCCCTCCTTCTACCAGGGCCACGGGCAGGTGGCAGTGTCCTGCATGCAGTGCAGTGCAAGTGCTGTGCAGGGCTCCTGCATCCCTGCAGTGTTGGGTGGGTGGTGCCTTTGCAGCGCAAAGCTGGCAGCGCAGGGAGGGCAGTGCTGCGCTGTGCCTGCTGTGGCAGTGTGCTGCATCCCTGCAGTGCTGGAGGGGTGGCATCCCTGCAGTGCAAGCAGTGCTCCATGTCCTTGCAACCCTGCCGTGCCCCATTTCCCTGCGGTACCCCACTGTCCCTGCAGTGCCCTGTGTCACTGCATCCCTGCAGTGCTCCATGTCCCTGCAGCACTAAGGGGCTGCATCCCCACATCCCACCCAGGGCCCCTACCTGCCCCTTTGCTGCCACGGCCCCGTGGTGCTGGCAGGGTGCGCGGTGCCCCCGTGTCCCCGCAGTGCGTGGCTCACAATGCTCCTGTGTCTCTGCGGTGAGAAGCTGTTTCCCAGCCTGGCTGGCTCCCATCGTTTTGCTGGCAGCAGGCTGCGTGCAGTCCTCCCCGTTAGCATGCCTGGCTGGTTGTAATTACAGAGCACGCGGTGACGAAGAGGGTGGACGGTGGCAGGAGTGGCTTCCTGTGCCTAGCAGGAAGGGCCAGGGTTTTGGTGACGGGGTTGCTCTTTGGATCAGGGAACTCAGCACTCCAGGATCAGGCTTCCTGGGCCGCTGCTGGTGGAGGTTGGGGCCAGGTGGGCCTGGAACCCCCTCCCTTTGGAGTTGCGGCTTTGCAGTCCCGCAGAGGCTGTGGGTGCAGCCAGGGCTCGAGCGGCCTAACCCGAGGTGTCTGTGTGTCCTTCCAGCTCCCCTGAGGTGCAGGATGAGGCCCTTCGCCTCCTGCCTGGCTCTGTGGCTCCTCTGCCAGCTGCCCGCCCTGGTCTGTGGGACACGCGTGGTCTACAAAGTGCAGGAGGAGCAGCCCCCCAACACACTCATCGGCAGCCTGGCCTCCGACTACGGCTTCCCCGACGTGGGGCACCTCTACAAGCTGGAAGTGGGGGCCCCATACCTGCGTGTGGACGGCAAGACGGGAGACATCTACACCACAGAGACCTCCATCGACCGGGAGAGCTTGCGTGAGTGCCAGCACCTGCTGCCCGGAGAGCCCTGCTACCTGGAGTTCGAAGTGTCCATCACCGACCTGATGCAGAACAACAGCCCGCGCCTGCTGGAGGGGCAGATCGAGGTGCTCGATATCAATGACAACACCCCCAACTTCGCCTCGCCCGTCCTCACCCTGACCATCCCCGAGAACACCAACATTGGGGCTCTCTTCTCCATCCCCCCGGCCATGGACCGGGACTCGGGGCCCAACGGCGTTGCCTCCTATGAGCTGCTGGCTGGCCCCGAGGCACAGGAGCTCTTTGGGCTGCAGGTGGCTGAGGATCAGGAGGAGAAGCAGCCGCAGCTGATTGTCATGGGGAACCTGGACCGGGAGCAGTGGGACTCCTACGACCTGACCATCAAGGTGCAGGATGGGGGCAACCCGCCACGGGCCAGCAGCGCGCTGCTGCGCATCACCATCGTGGACATGAATGACAATGCGCCCAAGTTCGAGAAGGCCCTCTACGAGGCTGAGCTGTCCGAAAACAGCCCCGTGGGGCACTCTGTCATCCAGGTTGGTTTTTCGGGTTTCCTGCTCCTCCCTAAGTCCCCTGTGCTTCAGCAGGGATGACCCATGGGGTTTTATAGGGCCATGTGCTGCCTCGGGGAAGGAGATCCTAGAAGGGCTGTGCGCCACAGGAGCACACAGCATCAGGCTGGGATGTCATCTCTGCTAAAACATGATGGGATGGAATGCTTGGGGAGCTTTGGCCGGGGTGGGGGGCTGTAAAGCTGCAAATGGGGAGCAGCAGCAGGGTCTTTAGGGACATGGCAGCAGATTTTGGGGAGAGCTGGGACCCACAGTCTGTGGAGGAGACTGGAATCATGCCAGGCAGGTCTGAACACTGCCCATGGGCATGACATAGACCCCTTCACTAGTTGCATTCCCTCCATGTAAACTGAGAGACAGGGAATGCTGCCTGCAGAACCACAGTGCTTTCTGCACACAGGACTCTGCTCCATAGTGGGCAACCCGCGGGCTGGGTCTGGGTGGGTCTGGCTTGGAGGCGACATCGAGATGATAGCAGCGACATCTGTTTATCTGCAGCTGCCATCTTAATAAGCAGAGCGCGGCCGGCTCTCATCTGCTCGCTAATTCTGATGTGAATTTTTAAAAATTCATTTTTCACCATTAAGAGAATGGAAGTTGGAAGCAGATAAGGGAGCCGCGCGGCCGGGAGGAGAATGGGCTGAGCCACCGCCGCTGCCATTGCTCAGCTTTTATCTTTCGGGCAAAATGACTTCCGCCTTTTTTTGTGAGTGGAGGTAAAAGGTGGAATTTACATTTAACAACTTTCATTCTCCATCCAAATCTGCTGAGCAAGATAACGGCGGAGCAGCAAATGGTGCAGAGAACAGGCTGCTCGGAGAGCCGATTAGGGAGGCAAATGTTAGACAAACCTCATCTTCTTTAGAAAGCAAATACTAGGCAGGTTTATGCGAATGCAGAGCTGCTGGCGGGCAGGCAGGGATGGTTGGTGCAAGCTGGGATGGAGCTGTTGCAACTGTGCACAACCTCACCATTGTTATCTTCCCGGCCACCCGAGCCCCACTTGTTGGCTGCAGGCGGTGGGAAGGGATAGCTCAGTGCAGCCGGGGCTGTCCCTCCCCAGTGCTGCCTGGCTCTGGCAGTGCTGCTTCCCAGTGGATTCTCTGCATGCCGGAGCCAGTCGGGAGGGGAACTCAGCCCAACCGGCACAGCCGGTTTCTCTGGAAGAGTGAGGGAAGGCCTCCGTGTTAGAGAGCCGCTCCCAGCCACCCTGCCGGTCACAGGGTGCCCCATAGGTCTTAGCCTCAGAAGAGGAAATCCAGGCTTTTCCCCCCAGTCTGGCCTCTCGTTCACTGTCTCCTCCCTCCATCCTGCAGGTGAAGGCCAACGACTCAGACCAGGGTGCCAATGCTGAGATCGACTACTCCTTCCACCAAGCATCGGATATGGTGCGCCGGCTGCTGCGCCTGGACCGCACCACAGGGCTCATCACCGTCCAGGGGCCCATCGACCGCGAGGACGTCAGCATCCTCAAGTTCTCTGTCATGGCCAAGGACAAGGGGGCCAACCCCAAGAGTGCCCGTACGCAGGTAGTTGTCACCATCAAGGACATGAATGACAATGCGCCCTCTATTGAGATTCGAGGCATTGGGTTGGTCACCCACCAGGATGGCATGGCAAATATCTCGGAGGACGTACCAGTAGAGACAGCAGTGGCTCTGGTACAGGTGTCCGACCGAGATGAGGGCGAGAATGCTGTGGTGACCTGTGTGGTGGCTGGTGACGTCCCATTCCAGCTGCGGCAGGCTAGTGAAACAGGGAGTGACAGCAAGAAGAAATACTTCCTGCAGACTACCACACCTCTGGACTATGAGTCGGTGAAGGACTACACAATCGAGATTGTGGCAGTGGACTCGGGGAACCCGCCCCTTTCCAGCACCAACTCGCTGAAGGTGCAGGTGGTGGATGTGAATGACAATGCACCCGTCTTCAGCCAGAGCTTCACCGAGGTGGCTTTCCCCGAGAACAATGAGCCCAATGACCTGGTGATGGAGGTGAGTGCCAGCGATGCAGACAGCGGCTCCAATGCCAAGTTGGTATACTCGCTGGTGACTGACCCATCCTCCAAGGACTCCTTCACCATCGACCCCGACTCTGGGGAGATTCGAGTGAAAGCGGTGCTGGACCGTGAGCAGCGGGAGCGCTACGAGTTCTTGGTGGTGGCGGCAGACAAGGGCAGCCCCAGCCTGAAGGGCACAGCGTCGGTGGCCATCAACGTCATGGATAGGAATGACAACGACCCCAAGTTCATGCTGAGCGGCTACAACTTCTCGGTGATGGAGAACATGCCACCCCTCAGCCCCGTGGGCATGGTGACGGTGATCGATGCTGACAAAGGAGAAAATGCCCGAATCCAGCTGTCGGTAGAGCAAGACAATGGGGATTTTGTCATCCAGAATGGCACCGGCACCATTCTCTCTAGCATCTCTTTTGACCGGGAGCAGCAAAGCACGTACACTTTCCGGCTCAAGGCTGTGGATGGTGGGGATCCCCCCAGGTCTGCCTACGTGGGAGTGACCATCAATGTCTTGGATGAGAATGACAATGCTCCCTTCATCACCTCGCCCTCCAATGCTACCTACAAGCACATCCTGCCCCACACCAGCCCTGGCCAGCAGGTGAGCAAGGTCAAGGCGGAGGACATCGACACCGGCGTCAATGCCGAGCTGACCTACAGCATCACAGGAGGCAACCCCTTCGAGCTCTTCCAGATCTCCCCCCAAAGTGGGGACATCACACTGGAGAAGGAGATCCTGCGCAAGCACCATGGCCTGCACCGCTTGGTCGTGCGCGTCAATGACAAGGGCAAGCCGTCACGGCACGGCACGGCCCTGGTGCACTTCTATGTCAACGAGACTTTAGCCAACCGCACACTGCTGGACACGCTGGTGGGGCACAGCCTGGACACACCACTTGACATAGACATCGCTGGGGACCCCGAGTACGAGCGCAGCAAGCAGAGAAGCAACATCCTCTTCGGAGTCATCGCCGGCATTGTGGCTGTCACCTTGGTCATTGTGCTGGTCGTCCTGGTGCGCTACTGCCGACAGCGGGAGGCCAAGAGTGGCTACCAGGCAGGCAAGAAGGAGACCAAGGACCTGTATGCACCCAAGCAGGCCAGCAAGAGTGGCAAGAGCAAGAACAAGGTGAAGAAGAGCAAGTCCCCAAAACCACCCAAGCCAACGGAGGATGAGGAGGAGACAGGGCTGCAGAAATCCCTCAAGTTCAACCTGATGAATGACTCTGTCAGTGACAGCCCCCGCATCCACCTGCCCCTCAACTACCCGCCGGGCAGCCCAGACCTGGGCCGGCACTACCGCTCCAACTCGCCCCTGCCCTCCATCCAGCTGCAGCCCCAGTCTCCCTCTGCCTCCAAGAAGCACCAAGTGGTGCAGGACCTGCCGGCCACCAACACCTTTGTTGGCACCGGGGACAACAACTCGACGGGCTCCGAGCAGTACTCGGACTACAGCTACCGCACCAATCCCCAGAAATACACCAACAAGCAGGTAGGAGAGCTCATCCTGAGGCCGGCAGCGGCCCCCCCGCTGCACCGGGGACCCATCTGGACCGAGGTGTGGGAGTGAGCCTGGACTGCGGGGCGGGGAAGGGACGGGGACAGAAGAGCATCGCAGCCCTTGTCACAGCGCCCGGGGCTGGGACCTGGGTGGTGGTGACACACAGGTTGCTGCATGCCTGTGCCTCTGCATGAGGAGCGCCGGGGGAGCACTTACCCAGCCGGGTACTCTCTGGGGACCGGCAGCCAGTGGGTGATGTGAGCACAGAGCTGTGTCCAGCTCCTCGTGCAGAGCATCCCAAAAATGGGAGTGCAGCACCCACTGGGCTGCCCAGGCAGGTGGGGCTGGGCGGGGGAGCAAAACACTGCCTTTTTCCCAGGCTCGGGTTCTGCTTTCCCCAGGGCTTGGGCTCTCTGCCATCACTGGCACAGTGGAAATCAGCCTTAGTGCAAGCATCGGGGCCCAGCGGCTTTCCTCACACAGGGCTCCTCACTGGTGGCACGGGGCTGGGAGGGCAGAGCCACGGGGTGCGGGGTCTCTGCTGCGTGCTGCGGTTAGGTCACTGCTCTGCGTCTGGCCGGGACTTGTGCTGCACATGGGGCAGGGTGTGGGCAGGACCAGGCTGCTGGCTGGTGTGCTTGGAGGTCGTGGGAGGACCGCAGGGGTCCGGAGCTTGTGGAACCTTCTCTCCTTGGGCTGTCTGGCCGGTTGGCTTGCACCTTGTCTCCGCTTTGGCGCCTGTTGGGTCTGTTCTTAGCTCTGTCCTCAGCTCTGTCCTTAGCTACTAGGGAGGGAGAGAGGGGACGGGTGGCTTTGTCTGTTTCTGGCCCCATGGGTGAGGACCACTCGCTCCGTCTGTGCCGTGCTGTACTGCTGTGCCCCATGGAGAGCCCCGAGTGGCAGGCTGGGCTCCTGCCATAGGGCTGAGCTCTGTTGCCCTGTTGGATTTGACTTCAATAAAGTTTTCTATTTTTGACTGCTTGTGCCTTATTTTCCGTGCTGCCCCTGAAGCTGCTCTGGCTCCCAGCCATTTCCCAGGCAGGATTCCCACGTCCCTGGTGCCCAGAAACAATGTTCTCATGGGCCAGCCCCTCCACAACCTTCCCCCATCCCCCAGTAGCCAATGCAGAGGTCCCAGGGTGCTGACCCTCTGCACGACTTCTCCCATCTCCAGCCTTCCAAGGAGCCTTCCTCCAGGACATGGTCCACCACATTTGCACCCCAGCTTCCTGGTGTCATACCTCCTCCTGGCTCATCCCATCCATCCCCACGTCCACGTAAGGCCTCCACCTCCCCAGGCCAGCAGGCGGAGGAGCAGAGCCCTGCCTTGGTAGCATGACCCAAATCCTGCCGCAGTGCTGCAATGAGGACGCGGATGCAGATGGAGCCTGGGTGCGTCAGCAGCGCTGGGGGGGCACCCAAAGCAAGGCACTCCCGCCCCACCACGCAATGGGCACCAGCACTGTGGTGGAGATGTCCTCCCAAGCAGGCTTGCAAAGGAGCAAGGTTGCCATGCTCCCCACAAGGACCGTGGTTCCCCCTCTCTGGCTCCCTCCTCCTCATTCTCATGATTGTTGGTTCAACTTGGGGTGCAGGGAAGCACTGGCTTCACCTCTTCCCCAGGGGCTCCAACCGGCCCCACCAGCCCTCTGGGGAGAGGAGGTCTGGCGCTGGGAGAGATTAGATCAGCCAGGGAAACCAGTGCTTCTGGCTTCCGTGGTTTGAGCCTGGTGCCAGCCTTGGCTCTCCCAGCCTCCCCGTTTATTTTGCTAACAGCGTCAGGTTTTATCTGCAACCGGCCGGGAAGCGTCTGGGCCTCCTGGGCAGACACGGCTGTGCCCTGCGGGAGGTGCGGTGGCTGCAGAAGAGGAAAGGAGACACCAGCACCCACCTCCAGCAGCGGCCCTGCAGGGATGGGCCGGCCGGGCTGGGGATGTGGCTTCTCCTCTCAGCCCTTTGGGAACCATCCAAATGCTCTTTCCCTTCCCTCCTTGCCCATAGCAGCTCTTTGATGAACCCGCAGCCAGAGCACAACCACGCTCAGGTGCTGAAGTTTTTTCTTCTGCCTCCCTCCCAGCCTCCATCCGTTGGGGCATTTCTTCTACTTTTTTTCCTCCTTTCTCCTCTCCTAGCTGTATAAACCCAAAGCTGCCCCAGTCACCGTGTCCCCCTGTTGCCCACAAAGCCAGCTGGAGTGATGTTGGCTTAGGCACACTGCTGCGAGCTCAGCAGAGGCACCTGCACCTGCCTGTAGGCGCAGGAGCACGGTGCAGCATTAATTACTCTCTGCGGGTGGGGGGAATAAGAGGAATATTGTAGCTATAATGGACAGAAATGAAATTGTCTTGTGGTGGAATTTAGCTGCGAGTCTCCATAAATTGCAGGTTTAGGTGTTGGCAGATGTCTGGGAAAGTCTCCTGCCGTCCTGGGTCAGTGGGTTTTCTCAAGGTCACTCACGTGGAATGAGCTGATAAATGGATCCAGAGCTGAGCTGCAGATGGAGCGGAGGGTTCAGGGGGGACCTGCCCTGTTTTCCCCTGCTCTGGATAGATGCTGTGCTGGGAGCAGTTCCCAAAATGCAAATCAGCTTCTGCTCTCTGGCTCGTTCGGGGCTGGTGCAGATTCAGTGTGTCTGGGGATGTAGTGCGGGGTGCTGAGCTCCCACGGGGAGTGCCAAGGTGGGCAAGAAGCGGAGTGCTCCCAGCCTGCACCCCCCAGGGGAGGCTGCGTGGTGATGGGATGAACTGCATCTCCTGCAGGAGGAGGTGGTGTGGGGATTGGTGACATATTGTCCTTGGAGAGTTGGCATGGGGTCGAATACTACAGTGTCCTAGGAGGCGGTGGCACGTGGATGGGTACCGTGTTGTCCTGGGAGGAGGTGGCACAGGGCTGTGTGCAGATTACTCTGCATGGCAAGTTGGTAGCAGGGTGTACACGGTGCGGTGACCCCAGTGAGCAGGATGTCTGCCAGGTGGCCGTGGTGCTTCCTGTCCTCCTGAGGAAAGCATTGGGTCTCTCCTGCTTGGCAGCTCCTGGCCCCACCGGGTTTGGGGACCTCATCCTTTGCTCTCTTGGTGGCTTGCGCAGAATAACTCTCATCTCTTCCTCCGCACCTGTGCCCTGTGCTCTCCCCACAGCATGCCGGCCTTGCAGCCCCCGAGCCCAGTGCTCCAGCCCATTCCTCCTCCCCACCCTGCTGAGCCAGCCTCTGGCCCACTCCCCCTTTTTCCCTTTGCCTCTCACCTCTAGGCTTTCACAATGATATCTGCCGCCCTCCATTCCTCTGTCCTGATTGCTCCCTTTCTCCTGCCCTACTCAGGCAGTTTCCTCTCCCTCTCCCATATCTTTCTCCTCCCAAATCCTGAAGGATGCTGATCCCTGGTCCCTGCAGCTCAGCAGCTCTCGCAGGCCTCGGCGCAATGAAAGCGCTGGCTCTGGCCAAGGCACACTGATTGATATTCCCGGCACTGCTCTGCCCACTCGGCCGGGCTCTCAGCTGCAGTGCTGCTCCTGGAGCAGCCTGGAGCGGGGCTCAGCCCTGCAGCCTGCCACATCAGTCACTCTGATCCTGGGGGGAGGGGGGAATCACAGCGATTTCTGCAATGCCAGCACGTGTTCCCAGCATTTTCTCACCTCTCTGCACATGGGGAGAGGGAAGGATGCAGTGGATGATGTGCAAGGTGATGCCTGGGGTGCATCTTTGGGGTGGGATGCAGCAGGGGGAGGAGGGAGGGTGCGGTGAGGACAGGGCTGGGGTGCTGTGGGAGGTAATGAGAGGGTGCATGATATAGGGCAGGAAGGGTGGGGTGTCATGGGGCAGATGTGCAGAGCAAAGCTCTGTCCCTGGGAGCTCAGGTGGGGAAGGCAGCCCAGGGGGCATGCAACGAGGTGACCGCTGTGTGCTTGTGGCCCCAAGAGCTGGCGTCTGCCCAGAGGCACAGTGGGGTCATGGGCAGTCAGAGGCTGAGCTGCCACCTTGCAGGGTGCTCTGTGGGGCCGAACCCTTCTCTTATCTTGCTTTGAAAGATGCCTCTGGACTTGAGCCCGAAGCCAAGCCCAAAGCGCCTTCATCCCTCCCCACCCTCCTCGCTGTGCATTCCAGTCGTGCTACAAAACCTGGGTACAGCTCAGCTCCGTGGGAGAGCTGCGTCCCTACCCACTGTCCTGCGAGCCAGTCCTTCCTGGCTGCACTTGCACAACCCAAGCTGTGCTACTGGGAGAAGCCAAGATGGTCAGGGGAGATTGCTCCAGACAGGGCTCTTCCCACAGTCCTCATCTCCCCAAAAGCACACGCTGCTCAGCTGGGATGGTTTAACTTAGAACCATAGAATCATTAAGGTTGGAAAAACACCACTGAGATCATCTAGTCCAACCATCAACCCATTTGCCATGCCCAGTAAACCACATCCCTCAGCACCACATCTACCCTTTTCTTGAACACCTCCAGGGACGATGACTCCACCACCTCCCTGGGCAGCCTGTGCCAACATCTCACCACTACAGCAGAGGGTTGAGCTCAGTGGGGTCTCTGCCTTCTGCTTCCCTAGCAACAGGCCTGGCCTCCGTGTGTGGGGTGCAGGCCACATCCAACACCTTGTCACCTCCTTGTCACCTCTGACTCTGCCTCAGTTGTTGCACACCACTGGTTCCCCAGGTGGGAGCTGTGCATTGCCTCAGCCCTTTAGCTCCTGGCAGGAAGGAGTGGGTGGGAGGAGAGCAGGTTTGTAGCAGTGACCTGCCAGGAGGGCAGGACCCATGTCCTAAATTAGCACATCATCTACACCTGTTTGGGCATTCACTTGAGGATCCTGCCCAAAGATCACCAGAGATGCCCCCACCCATTAGCAAAACATCCTCCTGAGCAGCTCCTGGCTTGCAAAATGCCTGAGCTTCTATCAAAACAGGCACAGAGCTGGGCAGGATTCATCAAAGCTGCCTCCAGAGCCATCATTTTGGGAAGGCAGCAAACCACCACCTCTCCCCTGGGACCGACCCCGCTCCGCAGCAAAGAATCCGGAGCAGAGTGCCCTGATTTAGCTCCTCCGAGAGATCTCCAAAGGCCCAGGCAACCTGGAAGCCTGCAGCTATTTGGCTCCCACATGGCTTGCTGTTCGCATGCTCCAAACTCCCCCATGCTCCTGAGCATCTGCAAAGCTGCTGCCAGGAAGGATCTGACAGATATCAGTCCCCGCTGTGGGGGTTTGTCTTGTCTGAACTCAGGGCTGCAATCCTGCTTTAAATATCTTGCTAATGTGATGTCTGATGTTCCTTTACACTAATCTGTTAATCTTTCTGCTTCTTCATCAAATGAGCTCAAGCCCAATAGAAGGGAAATTGGTATTCCAGATGAAAAAAAAGCCCTTCTTTATTATTCAGGCTGAGTGAGACCTTTTGGGGTGTTGTGACATTGATTTGAGCTGCCTGGAGGGGCCAGAGCTGCTTTTCCTCAGGATTTCAAGAAGATCACAGTTTATTAGGGACCATCAGGTCTCTTTATTCCCATAGAACAGAGCTCAGGAACCTTCTCTGATATCCAGAATTTTTACTTGCGCCACAATCTACAAAGTCTGGCGCAGGATTTGACAGCTCACACAGGAATGGATGAGAGATTAAATTCAGAAGAGTAGATCTGCAACTCCATTAGGAATTCCCACTCATCTGGGAGTATAGTTCTACAAGCAGGGTGTCAGCAGGCAGGTGAAGCAGAAAGTGGTCATAGAATCACAGAATTACAGAATCATAGAATCATTAAGGTTGGAAAAGACCACTAAGATCAAGTCCAACCATTGACCCATCCCCACCATGCCCACTAAACCATGTCTCCCAGAGCCACATCTGCACGTTTCTTGTCCCTTTGAGATGTTCTTCACAACCAGACCTCTGTAGGGCTGTGGTGTCACAAGGGAATGAAGAGAGGCAGGCACCTGGGACTTTCTTAGGTGGCAACAAGAACTCTGAAGTTGTGGCCTATGCTGAGGGATCCTGCCATTGGGTGAGACATGCACGGCGAGTCCCCCAGCTGACTGCTGAGGGCTTTGGTGGGGCTCCCCTTGCTCTTCTTTCTAGTCATGATGGAGACCACATTGCAGCAGGCGTTGTACATTTCACCTTCTCTCTTCAATGGCTTGCTCCAAAATTCTACTGCTTTTGATGGGTGGTCAGATGACTCCTGTCACCTAGCACCTCCAGCTCTCCCCATGTGCTGGAAACCAGTCTGTGTGCCTCATGCATGCTGCTGAACAGGATCCTGATCCTGCACACGTGGGAGCAGCACAGAACACGGGGTACTATGAGAGTGCTCCCCTTTACCTTCAGCCCACGCTGTTGGGTGCAGTCTCTGTTCTGCCCCAGATCCCTGTGCAGGGTCACGGTGCTTCTCCACCACCCAATGGCATCCTGCACTAGCAGAAGATGCCAGACACAAGTGTACTAAAACCTGACAGTACTACCCAACTCATCTCCTTGATCTCACCGAATGAAGGTGATATCTCTCACCCAACATCTTTATGTGCAGGCTGGTTGTGGAGCACTGGGGGGAGGGATCTGCCCATGTCCAGAGCATGCTGACCTGTGGAACAGACACAGCTCTGCCACTGACCAGGAAAGCTTCTGCCCCTTGCCTATGGAAAAAGTTGGTTAGAAGAGGGGGTCACCATCAAGATAAAGATTTGTGTTTAAAAATGAATCAGAAAGAAATGACAGTCTTTGTTTTGTTTTGGTTCAAGTCGGTCAGTAGACAAATAGGTAGGTATGTAGGTAGGTAGGCTGACATGTATGTAGGTAGGTGGGTTGGTATGCATGTATGTAGGTAGGTGGGTAGATAAGACAGATAGATAGATAGATTTCCTAATAATTTTGCAAAGGCACCATTCTGACTGACCTTTTTTTTAATTTAGTTTCATAACCACTACTTGGCTTGAATTCTGAAGTGAAAATTACCTTTGCAAGAGCATCGCTTTTTCATTTTTCCATGTCAGCAAAGATATCCCCCCTGCCCCAACTTTGAAACAAGACGCTCACTTGAAAGAAGATCTGATTTCAGCAAACTGACATTTTCTCCATGCAGAGCCTTCTGTTGCAGCGTCCCTTGGTTAGCTCTCTCCAAGGGGCCTGAGCCTCCTGCCTGGGACCCCCTGCTCTCCCCAGAGCCCTCTGCATGATCTGCCAGCTCCACTGGGTGCAATGGGGAACCAGATTAGCTCATTATTTTCCCAGCATTATTTTCCTGCTCAGCAGCTGTTGGATTCCTTGAGGGCTTTGTTCAAGTGTTTCTCCCAGTCCTGGAACCTCTTTCTGCCTGGGATTTTCAGATGGTTTTAACGTGACAATGCGACCTCCTTCTGTGTCCTGAGCAATTTCTGCTTGATATCAACCAGCGTCAAAATGGCTCTATTATCAGCTTGAAGGTGATAGACATTTCAGGACACCATGGTCAGTCCAATTTGAACATTATTCCATAAAGATTATGACCCCTTTAGATTTTATGATTCACCCTTCAGATGATTTATTTACATATTTTCCTTTCCAGTCTCCTTTTCAACCAAAGAAAAGCCAAATTGCACATCCTTGATGGGCTCGGAGCTCTGATAGGCTGCGAGGTTAGGCAATCTCTGTCCCGAGGCTGTCTAAATGGGTTTCTAATTGCGTTAGATCTTGCTATGAGTTAGATAAATTCGATCTGAGCAGGCAGGTTGGCACCGGGCTTTGGCGGCTTCTTTGAGCAGCATGCAAATTTCGGGAAGCTTCAGGGCACCTATGTGGAGACAGTCCACATTTTACCCAGACTTATTCATTAAATAGCGCCTCGGGATCCGATGTCCATTTCAGAATGGCTGTTCTGCTATCATTATTTCAGCAGGACTTGTAACACCTCTCCTCTGACTGCAAGGTCAGCACTTGCTAATTGCTGGAGATGGAGCCATGC
The DNA here is from genome assembly GCF_002078875.1 of Numida meleagris. Lineage (NCBI taxonomy): Eukaryota > Metazoa > Chordata > Aves > Galliformes > Numididae > Numida > Numida meleagris. The sequence continues at coordinate 1,336,326 of NC_034420.1, forward strand.
GAGCAGTCACGCAGAGGGGCGAGCGGGTGCTTTCCAAATCACCCTTGGTTCTGGGAAGCGTGATCCACATGGATCCTTCTATGTCTTTCCTATTGCTGTGGGTTCCTTCTGTGGCCTCATTTGTCTGCGGTGAGGGAGGTGAAGGGATGGCAGGAGCAAACCTCGCAACCCTCGCCAACTGCGATATGGAGATGGACTCAAGGATTTGAGGCAGAGCAAGGCCATCAAACAGGACCTTGTGGACATCAGCTGGACCAGAACCAGCAGCCCACTGCTAACCAGAGGAGGTGACCCCAGCAAAATGCACGGGAGGAGGTCAGACTGGTAGATGAGAACAGCAGAAGTGCTGCCTGCTCCATGCCCAGCCTATGCCCCAGCAGAATCACATGCTGCTGCTGTAAGGCAGCTGGCTGTGATGGCCACGAGCTGAGCTTGGGCCCTGTTCTCTCAAGCTAAAGCCTTGCTCTGCACTTGGCAGTTCTCATCTTGCTTTCCTAGAGGCTCCATTTATTTTCCAAGGGTGTAGTATTACCCTCGGCATCCTACTCCTGAACCTGCGTCACATTGCATGGAGCTTCCAAACATGACGCTAACAAATTAAATAATTCCCACATGCAGCAAAGCCTCTGTACACAAAAAGTTGGAGCTGCGTAGTTTTGGGCACCGTCTTCATTTTTACAGTAAGCGAGGATGCCGCGCTGCTCCAGGAGCTTCGTGAATTCATCTGAAGTTGGCCAAGTCCCGCGCCACAATGGCTCCCTTGTCACTTATTTTGATATTCTGGGCACCGTGGTCTGACATGGCCGTCTCCCCGCAGCCCTGTGAGTTGCTGCATTGTGGCAGTGACTGGGGAAACGAGCTCTGTTGGCAGCGGGCTCGGAGGCTGCAGGCGCGCGGGGGGCAGTGAAGGGGTTAACAGTTCTGATGTTTCCACCGCTCTGGCTTTAATCCCACAGGAAAAGGGTGCCTGGGGCGGATTTTAAGGTTCCTTTTGTGCAAAGCGCAATTTCTGAATTTCTGTCCCCGCGGTCCCTGCTGCAGCATGACGGTGAGATGGGTGCGTTTTGAGGGGGAGCCACCGCAGCACCCCCAAGCCCTGCTCCCTTGCAGCCCCGCTCCTGGTTTTGCTGAGTGCATTGTCCCTGCTGGGAAGTAGAATGAGCCTGGTGAGTGCCCTGCTGCAAGCTGGGGAGGTTTGTACCCACGGGAAGAGTTGGGAAGGAGCAGAGGGTGCCCTGGGACTTCCCAGCAGCCGTGAGGGTCCTGGGGGGGACGTGGTGGGGGGGAGCAGCAGTATGGGGGAGCCGCTGGGGGCTGAACAGTGAGGGCTCATGGTTGCAGGATGCAGAGTAGAGAGAGCTGAGAGAAATAGGAAAGTGATAAATGGGGGAAAGGGGGAAAAGGAGAGTATAATAATTAGTAGAAATGAATAGTTTTGGAGTGATGAAAATTGACAAGGAAAGCCAAAAAAACATGGGGGCAATATCAATTTTGACAAGCAGGACACAATGAGGAACACTTAAAAAAAAAGCGCTAGGAGGAGGAGTTGCCAGCGATCGTCATTTGCAAATTGTTAATTAGGTAGAAAAAATGCAAAAGTACTCAGTAAATAGCGCTGGCAATTTGGGCTGAGAGCGACGCAGGATGCAGCACCTGCCAATGCGCTGGTAGGTGACAAAGGTGTTCGAAATAGTCTCCTTGGAACAACGCTATTTGGAATAGTGCTACTTGGAGTAACACTATTTGAAATAATGCCCTGAGCCAGTGCGGCAGCAAGGGGGATGCTGTGGGCTGGGAGCCCACTGGGGGGACCACAACTGATGGCAGCCAGCGTGGTGATGGGAGGTGACCGGGCAGCGTCACCACCACGAGTCTGTCCTGGTCACCGCCAGGACCCGCAGAGAGTCGAGATGACGATGTGTGGCTGATGGAGGCTTGGTGAAGATGCCAAAGTTGATAAACCCTTCTGTTGTTATCATTATTATTTTGAATTAACACTCTTCATTGCACGCAGGGCAGTGTTAGCCCGATGATGATCTGGTTTAGTAGCGGCGTAGAGAAGAAAGGCTGGGAAGTCCTGGTGGAAGAGGGTCTTCTGGAGGAGCTTCTGGCAGCGCGTCCGCACCCGCTGCCATTCAGCGCCGCGATCAGCGAGCTGGAAGTAAATACAAAATCACCGCTGATAAACAGTGCGGCTGACACAGAGCTCGGTGGAGAGGGAGATCGCGATGAGGACAGAGCAGTCATGCAGAGCAATCCAGATTGCTTGGTAAAGCGGGCGCGTGGAAACAAACTGCATCTTAACACAAAGCTGTGTGGCGAGAAGTAGGGGATGCGGACGTGCGTCCTGCAAAGCAGGGTGGATTGCAGCGCAGCAGGAGCTCAGCAGGAGCACTCGGGCCCTGAGATCTGCTCATCCTTACAGGGATGGAAAGGAAAAACGGGGCAAGCGTAAAGAAGGGCCATGAAATGGAGTGGCTGGCTCAAAACCCAGCTTGTGGCTGGGGCTTGAGGAAGCCAGCTTGTATAACAGCAGGAGAAGGTTGAGGGGTGCCTCGGTCGCACTGCACAAGCAGCTTCTTGTACAGGGAATGCTGCTGCTGAAAGGCACATTGACCTCACAGAGAGAGGTCAGACAAAACCCAATTTCTGCAAGCCAGGGCCAGACAAACGGAGCCAGTGTCTTGCCGTGCTGAGTCCAGAACAGGGCTGTGCGGGTGGGGAGCCTCAGCCAGACACAAGCTGCTATTATCTCATCCCTGTGCAGTGGGGACTGTGTGGGGCTGAGGGTCCCTGAGCCTGTGATGCTGTGTGAGGGAGGGAGCAAGGCTGGGATTGCTGGCTTTGCCTCTCTACCAGGTGGGGTGTGGCACCTGATGTGGTGTTCTGGAGGCAAAGATGCTGTTGGGGAGGAGATGTTCAGGGAGGTAGGATCGCTGCCACAGGCTGGGTTCAGACTGGAGCTCAGCTCTGTGGCACTCAGAGTTGCTGCTCCCGCATGGCACGTTCTGAGGGATCTCTCGCACTTTGCCAAACCTACCTAGGTATTTCTTCTGCTCTGGTAACCTCCATCTTCCTCACTGCGAGTGGAGGCAATTCCGTCCTGCTGATGGTGGGAAGAAGCAGCTCACTGCTCTCTCTTTGCAGAAGGGATGGTTCAGCGTGGAGAAGAGCAGGCTCAGGGGAGACCTTATTGCTCCCTACAGCTCCCTGAAAGGAGGCTGTGGCGAGGTGGAGGTTTGCCTCTTCTCCCACGTGACAGCGATAAGACAAGAGGTGATGGCCTTAAGTTGTGCTGGGGAGGTTCAAGTTGGATATTAGGAAATATTTATTCTCAGAAAGAGTGGTGATGCACTGGCACAGGCTGCTCAGGGTGATGGTGGAGTCACCGTCCCTGCAGGTGTTCAGGAAACGCGTAGATGTGGCACTGAGGGACGTGGCTAGTGGGCATGGTGGGGATGAGTTGGTGGTTGGACTTAATGACCTCAGAGGTCTTTTCCAACTGTAATGATTCTATGATTTATGAGCTTTACACCTTCAGCCTTCTCCTCCCCAGAACTCTAGAACTCCAGTCTTCCCTGCTTATCAGGACATTTTCCTATTCCTCTCTGCCTCACTGGGGCACATGGCCTTGAATGTGACGTCCCAGGCTGGACATGGCACTTCTTCTGAAGCCCTCCTGGCACCCAGCACAGCTCGCTGTGTGACTTCAAGACGAATATCCTGCTTATGCATCCCAGTATAGATGCGTTTTTGTGAGGCTTTGACACTGCTGATAGATATCCAACCCATGATCTGCTGCAGCTCCCAATCCCTCAGCCAGCCTGCTGCTTTCGTGGTGATTATTTTTCCCAAGTGTGCAAATGTGACAGATATATTCCACATCTGTCATGCGAGCCGTTAATGAAAATACAGGCTAGCAATGGACGCGGGACACAGCCCGGAGAATTTCATTTGATACATCGTCCCGCCTGCAAGACTTGTCTTCAGTAATTACTTTCTGAATATGACTTTCTAAATGCTTTGCATCCACCCTGCAGCGAGCTGCACCATATTACCAAAGCAGAGAAATACTATGCTGCACCTACAGCATTTCCCTGCATTCCGTATGAGAATATCATCTAAAATAGTGTCAGAAAAGTTCCGAAAGCCAAGCTGTAACATTTACTGCTCCTCCTCCATCCACAAGGCCTGATGTCTTTTCAAAGGAAGAAGTTCAATGCCTTGACATGTTTGTTTGTGACAAACCTACCGTGGCTGTTACTCATTTCCTTGTTATCTTGTAGGTACTTACAAAGAGTTCTTTTATCTGTTTCGGTATTTTTCCAGGAACTGAAATTAAGCTAACTGTTTTATAATTCTCCAGATCTTCTTTTTTCTCATCTTTATAGACAGGCGCTATTTTAGCTCCCTTCCACTTTTCTGGAGCTTCCCTCATCCTGTACAAATTCTTAAGAGAAAAAAAAAAAAAAAAGAAAGCCCTAACAGCTCTGAAGTTACTTAAATCAGGTCTCTAAGCACCTGGGGTGAATTTAATCAGGTCCAACCAACCTAAAAGCAGCGAGCTCATTTAAATGCTCCCTGTGTGTTCCTTCCCCTGGTTAGGCTTGATTCCTTCCCTGTCCTCCTTGGTGCTGGCTGTGTGGGATGCCTGATTGCCTCTCCATCTTGGTAAGAACTGCAGTGAAAGTGCTATTTAGCCTGAATGCTGCTGTCTTTTGGTGTGTTGGCTCTTTGCCTCCCCATCGTTTCCCAGTCTTGTTGAGCAGCTCCTTGCGATGTTGATTCTGTGTGTCATTCTTTCTTGGTGTTTGTGTTCTCATCATCCTGGTTTTGCCCTGTGAACTTGCCTTACCCTTTCCACTCCTTGGTAATCATGACAAAGAGGGATTTTCTGGAAGGATTTGGAGGAGGCTGATGATGCAGCTTAATGGTGCTTTGCAGCAGCTCCTCCCTAACATGAGGGAGAGCAAGCGTGAAGTAGGGCTTGGCAGTGTTTAATGAGCACACAGAAGGAGCGATCGTGACCCATGATGGAGCATCTCTCTCAATGAGAGATGAGTCGGAGGCTGTAAAGTGGGGATGATGTCACCCGAGGCTTTGTGCTCAGCCTTGATCCCATTAGAGAGGCTCTCAACGGACATGGGTCTCCAAGAGCACCAAGGGTGCATGCAAAGTGGAGGGCAAGGAGAAGGCACCATATGAAGGCTGGGGTGGAGGCCAGCCCATAATTCAGGTCACAGTGCTGGTGGGGACCTTTCAGAGCCTGTAGGCTGAGAACTGTGGCACTGAGGGATGTGGTTTAGTGGTATGGTGGTGATGGCTTGAAGGTTGGATTAGATGATCTCAGTGTGTTTTTCCAATCTGAATGATTCTGTGATATACAAACCGTGTGTCCTCCTTGGTGGCAAAGGAGACAGGGGCCGGAGGAGATGCTGGGTATGGGGAACGTGGGGTCCCTTGAGTACTATTCCCTGCTGACCTTCTGCCTCCATAGTAGGGTCAATTCTGATGCCCCCTGCTTTGTGTCATCCACCCAGCAAGTGAAAACCTCCTCTCTTCTCTCCTCCTGCAGTTACCTCATCGCCGAGTGACATTCTCTGCAGCCAGCCAGGCCCAGGACCTGCAGGACCCCTCCCAGCACAGCTATTATGACAGCGGGCTGGAGGAGTCGGAGACCCCCAGCAGCAAATCTTCGTCGGGGCCCCGCATTGGGCCACTGGCCCTGCCCGAGGACCACTACGAGCGTACCACGCCTGATGGCAGCATCGGGGAGATGGAGCACCCCGAGAATGGTAGGTGCTGGCGGCACCCGTGTCCATACCCACCCTAGAGATCCTGTACCCGGGGCTCTTTGGCCTCTATGTCTCAGGGACTTGGTCAGGATGGGCTCCAAGATGCAGCCTGGTGGGGCTGGGAGGCTCAAAGCAAGGGAGCGACAAAGGCATAGGGGGGTGGGGAGAGGTGAGAAATGGCAGAGAGGTCTGATGGGAGGCCAGGAGGTGGGGGGATGAGGAGGCAGCTCTATCAGCACGATGGGGGACAAAAAGGATGCTCTGAGGGGGCAACACGGGTATGAGCACACCGAGGGGCTGTCCATGGAGAGGCTGTGGGCAGAAGGTCCTGTGGTGCCTACCCCGAGGCAGAGGGCAGGGGCGTTGGGTTGTGCTCAGCTCCACGATGCACTCTTGGAGCTGTGAGGCTTCCCCAGGGAGCAGAGAAGAGGTTTAGTGGCACGGGGAATGCATGGGGCGGAGTGCCCGGGAGCAGGGTGGTAACCCTGAGGACTCCAGCAGAGCCCTTCAGGTCTCCTCTTGCTCGGGTCCATCCCACAGAAGCCCACTGGAGGTGTCTGCTGTCCCACCACAGCAAAGCTGGCTTTCCCCTGTCCTGGCACAACTTCATCCCCAGTTGTGGTCCCCATGCTGCCTCTGTGCTGCCTGCTGACTGCCCCCAAGCAGCCCCCGCCCCAGGCTAGCTTCTCTGGCCGGCTTCAGTTGCTTCCTCGGCCTTGGCTCTGGCTGCGCACATAACACTGATTTTCCTCTACCTGCTGCCTTCCGTGCTCTTGTACTTATGGGGAGCTTGCGGGGGAACTGGCAAGCTCAAAGGAACCTCTTGGAGTGGAGAAAGAGGTAGTGCTAAGGGTCCTCCTGCTTCTGGGAGCATCCTTGACCTTGGGACAGGATTGAGAGTGTTCAGACAGTCTTGGAGCTGGTAGTGTACTGGATTCCCGTCTTACAGCACAGAGTGGGCCCAGGGTCATTTGGGGGCCTGAACGTCTAGCAGTGCATCTTCCCCGTTTTCCCAGGTTAGTTCCTAGGATAATGCTGTGCCCAACAAAGCATGGCAAGTTGGTGTCAGGTCTGGCTGGGCTCCCAAATCCGTTGGATGCTCTGGCAATAAGAGGCACCCTCCTGCCTGAGGGTGTCATGCAGTCAGCTTTCTTCCCAAATGCACGAGCCAGACAACTGGGAAGAGCAGCATGGAGAGGTTTCTGGTGCAGGATGACAAGCAGTGGATGTGCCAACAGCCCTCGGGTACCAGCCAGATGCATGCAAGAGGCACGATGGGCTTGTGTGCAGGGAGCTGCATGTGGCTGTGCTGCTGGGTACAGCAGAGCGGTGGTGCTGGAGCTGGGAGAGGGGATCTTGAGCTCATGAATGTGGCAGATGACCCAGAGAAAGTGAAAGAGGAGCAAGGTGAGAGAGGAGAACCTGGAAGGTGTGCAGCAGGAGATGGAGGGCATGCTGCAGTCCTTGGGTTGTTCATTGTCTCCTTGCCAGGATGGTATGGGAAGAACAGACCCAAGCAAGGCGCAGATCTTGGCACTCTGGTGACAGGACCTGAGGGAACTGCGTGGAGCTGCATCAGGGGAGAGTCTGGCTGGGTGTTAGGAAAAGGCTCTGCACCAGAGGGCGGTGGGCATGGAACGGGCTGCGCAGGGCAGTGGGCACAGCCCCAAACTTCCAGAGCTTGTGGAGCATTTGGATAATGCTCTCAGACATAGGCTTTGGATTTTGGGTGATTTTGGAGCCAGGAGTTGGAGTCAGTGATCCCCGTGGGTCCCTTCCAACTGGAGATATTCTAAGTCCAGGGGACACTGCCCAGAGCAGGGGCTGCTGTGGGGCCAAAGCACCCAGGCACCTTAGGAGTTCCCAGCCCGAATCTGCTCCACAAATTCAGCATTCCCATTGCACGGAAGCTGTGGGTGCTCACAGTGCGGGAGATCAGAAGTCACCTCACACCACAGTACCACGCAGTTCTGTGGGTGCATACAGGATAGCTGCGTGCTGGGGCTCCCATTCTGCTCACTGCCGCCAGCCTGGCTCCCCTCACGTGGCAGCTGCTGGGTGACCTGCTGCCTCCAGCACCCGCCCTGACCTACATAAAACCCAGTGAGAGCCGAGGCCGTGGCAGGGCACGGCTCTGGGGGATCCACTAGCATTAACTCCATCACCCCAGTGCTCTGCAGATTATCTGGCAATGGCAGTTCAGTGAACTCATGGGGCTGGGGTGAGGGCTGTGATGCCTTAAGCAGGCAATATGGGGACCAGGACACGTTGTTTGGGGATCACAAGGTACCGGTTGTGTTGGGTCAGTCCATTGGGGTCATCTTTCCCATTGCGTTCCAGACCTCTCTGTGGTATGGGAAGTGCCCTGTTTGTGCAGGGGAGGGTCAGGTCATCGGCTAGAGAGCTGTGGGACCACCATGATCCTATGGGGATATCTCACCATGCTTCTACAGCCGCTCAGAGAGCTCCAGGAGACCTCGTTCCGTTCTTGTGGAGCTGGGAAGACGAAGCCATTCTTGACCTTATATTAAACTGAAGAGACTAATTGGATCCCACACACCCTATCTTGCGGCACGAGCACAAGATTGACACCACTGTGCATTTTCTAGGCTTTCATCTAGTTATAAATATCCAACATAACAGGGCTTCCATTGCTTTCTCCAGGAGATTATCCCTGCAGCCGAACCAATCTGATAAGCAAGTATGCAAGGCTATTTATAGCTCTTCAACTGGAAGACAGATCCATGCCTTTTCTTTGTAGATGGTTCTTCACTTGATTAACACACATATCAGTGTCCTCCTTTTTTGGACACCTTTTACTGTGCAGACTGCAGTAAAAAGCTGTATTGCAGGGGCTGAGCCAGGTCCTTTTCAGGAGGAATTACGATCTTACTGATGAAGACTCCTCCGATATCTTGGCACTGATGCGCCAGCTCCACAGTCATCGCAGGCATTTGTCATCCCTGGTATTTTACCTAGCTGCCCACTGCTTCCTCCCCAGCGTTTTGCCATGCCGCTCTCTGCTCCTGTGAGGTTTCTGAGCTTAGTCTCCCACTTGGCCACCAGTTGCTTTCGCTACAGACATCCATTCCCACCATCCAATTAAGTGAGGCTCTGTTGAGGAGCCTGGGAGTGGCCCTGCTCTGCAAAGGGTCTTCCATGCTGCAGTGTATGCAGAGGTTGGGTGATGTAAGTGCTGATATCTCTTTCTTCTCTGGTGGAAGATTTAGTGGGATCACTGTACCAAACCATGCAATTTGGAGAATGTTACATAAAGGCTTTTAGGAAATTAGGAGTTGCTATGTGAAGGCTGTTTCACTCTGCTCCTGTGTGGTATGGAGGCACTTGAGATGACAGTACAGTGGTTAAAGTATTCCTGAGCTGCATTCTTCAGCCCACAGAACAGGGGCAAATGTTTAATTTGTTTCATCCCCATTATTTAAAGTGGGGACCCCATGCCACTCTTAATGCATGCCATTACAACCCCGCACTGAATATGTAATTAACAACCATCCCATGAGCTTTTGCAATGCACTTAGTGCAGCAGTCTCTGTACTTCACAGATGTTAATGAGCCCATCTCACAGCTCCCCTTCCAGGGAGGCAGCACCACCATGGGTGGGGAATGAAATGGGAAAGGATAATCTGAGTTTCCTGAGCTGCTTGCTGGCTTTGGGTGGATGAACAGGCGGTGCTCAGGCATGCAGCGCTTGGAGGGCGAGTGCTGCTGCAGGACCTGGTGCCACTGAGCAGCAGCCCAGCTGTGGGCAGAGGGCAAAGCGCCGGATGCCTCTGGGCAGCTGCTGACACACGAGGCACGAGCAGCGCAGCCCTGGGAGGCTGTGACAAGGCTGGATGCAAAAACCTCTCACTTGGTTCATGGCTATGGGCTTTTCCAACAAGATCAGCCTTTTTTTAAATCAAGGTCTCCCTCCTCCTCTGTATGCATCAGCGCGGTTCTTCAGTGAGTGAGCTGAGGTAGCGTTTCATGGGTTTGGCTGCTGGACTTAATAAGAAAGCTCTCTCAGTCCCGATTTCCCTTTGTTTTGAGGAAGATTGGCAAATTGATGCGTTGTGAAGCCAGGAGGAGCAGCTTATCTGACCCTCGTGTGACACGGGTCATAAAATCTCACCCTGTGCCTTGTGCATCTGGCTGGGGCTGAGCAGCTGTGCTCTGGGAGCAGACCCAGCTGTGGTAGCTGGTGAAGACCGGTGTGCTCCATCCCTGGTTGGCCAGCCCGGACATAGGTCCTCTCTGACCCAATTTCACAAACCTCCATTTCAATTTCACTTGAGCCCTATTTCTTCCCATTGAACTCGACAATATCAGAAGATGCTGAGCTTCAGGCGTGCTTGTAGATCACACGCAAGCAAGTCAATGCTCAAAGTTCTCTGTGATGGACTCAGGGACCAAGTGAAGCCTCTTCCCATGAGCAGAGCCGAGGCAAGGCATTTTGGCGGCCACCTTCCCTCCCACTCTTCCTTGGGCTCTTCCCAGCTGCTGCCATCTGCTCCCGGTGCCACCACAGACCTGCAGCCCCACTCCTGGGCAGCAGCAACATCTGGCAGGGCTTGGCTGTGTGCGCTGCGTTTTGGCAAGCCTTCCAAGGGCTGCCTGGGAGACTTATCCTCCTGCTCCCCTTTGCTGCACTTCTGAATGTAGCTCATGTCTTCCTTCCTTTCCTATAATTTTTGTCTCTGCATGACCTCCCATTTGCTAGCAACCTTCTATCAGTGCGGATGTGTCCAGATGATAGCCCACAGCTCGCCAGCAGCATCCGCAGCTCCACCAGGCACAGAGACGACGCGGCTGCTAAGCACTTATCTGTAGTCTTGCACCAGTCACATGTACCCTTTGTTTGCAAACCGAGCTCCCTGTGGCTAGCACTGGGCTGGGCACATCTGCCCTGGGTGGAGGTGGCTGGCCCGGAAGATCCCTCCCATCACTATGCTCATGGTGATAAAATGACTTTGCAGCACCGGGCAGCTGCTATCTCCCATCTCCTACTTAGTTTCAGCTTGGTCATGAGCTCCTCTTTAAGCTTCTCGCTATGATTGTTCTGTTCCTTCCTGCCAGCAGCTGGGACGAAAAAAATTATTTTGTCTCCTCCAACACAGATCTGCCAGAATGAAGTCTCTAGATCTAAAAACCTATTCTTCTCTTTTGCATTATCTTTAAATGTCCCTTTTGTCTTGCAGAAACTGTTCCAGGCACATGTTCAGTCTGCGGATTTTTTTTTTTTTCCAAACATACCCTGCAGCATTTTTGCTTTGTTGCAGAGGAATGCTTTGCCCAGACTCCCCTCCTTGCTGTGGGATTCTGGCTTGCGCTGTGCTGCTCCCAGTCGAGCACCAGTAAGCCTGGCCAGGATGCCAGTACAGACCTCTTAAAGAGAAATCTCATTTTGTTGGAGGAAGCTGGGGATATGGATAGGATAGGGCAACTGCTGCCATCTGGACAATAAGGAAACAGTGGCTGGCACTGCATGCCAGTGTTCCCTCTGCTCACCAGAGGTCACCTGTGTGGACCATTGGCTTGGGTCTGGCTAGTGCTTGGACACCAGCACCAAGACAAGGTGCTGAGAGATAGTGGGATTCTATTTTATTAAACTGTAGCCCTCTCCTTTATAACACATCAGGGCTGGAATTACTCACTGTGGATGTTTCATCATTACTAGTGGTTTCCAGACCCTGTTCTCATTTTGGGTATGCATAATGACGATTTCTCTATAGGATCAGAGAATCACAGAATAGTTTGAGTTGGAAGGGACCTTTAAAGGCCATCTAGTGCAACTCCCTGCAGTGAACAGGGACACCTGGAGCTCCATCTGATGCTCAGAGCCCGTCCAGCCTGACCTTGAGTGCCTCCAAGGATGGAACACCCACTGCATCTCTGGGCAATTTCTTCCAGTTCCTCACCATCTTCCACATCCCATCTACTTCTACAAATTTTGTCTGGGCTTCTCAGTGGTCCTCAAGTCTACAGACACCTGCATGTCTCTATAAGAAACCCTGAGCTTCTCTGCTTTCTCCTCGTGATGTCAGTTCATGGGTTCTGATTTTCCTAATAGCTACTGAAGAGCAATGTGAGAAAAGATTCTTATCACGAGAAACAGCATCTGAGAGACTGCAAATGGCCATGGATTACACCACCTTGGTTTCAACATGCCAGCTCTGTCTGAGACGTAATTGCAAACTTGTTCTCACCCTATTTCTTCTTTTCCATGTTTTCCAGCACTTGTGTCTGGGTAAAATGTCTCTTACAAAAGTCATTGAGGTCAGAGCGGTTGTGGCATGCCACGTCAGCCATGTCACCTTCCTTAATTGTACCGAGGCAAACAGGGTACAGCTGTTTTTCTGCCTCAGACTCAGTAACAAATACATGTCTATCAGCTAGAGAGAATGACTTTAATCCTCTCAAGACCTTCTAACAAGGATGCCACTTGCTTCAGAAGCTGTCCAAAATAGCTTTAATAATTTATTTGATATTCTCTTCTTTGTCTCCCAGGATTATATGGTGATGTACATGTAAGATTGTCCTGAAGTTCTCCAAAGATCCTTGGCAGATTCCAGACCTCTCTAGAGGCATTATTTATTTGAAGGAGCCATGTTTCCCTCTTGGATTCTGATGGCTTTTTTCACCCTTTCTGTCCCCGAACTGTGACTGCAGCTTATGAAGAATTTGGGTAGAGCAATCTCTCTGGGCCAGTGCCCCAGAGGCAGAAAGTTCCATACCTCTATGGAAAGGTGCTTTGTCTCATAGGATAGGTCGGTCCCCGTGGCTGTATGTGTGCCTCGTCCATTTGAAATGGGATTCCTGAGCTTTCTGCTCTTCCTTTCAGCCCCGTGCTGGGATGTAGCATCTTCCATTCCCTCTTGCTGTCTGTAGCAAGATGATGGGAAAAAAGAAAATGTCATCTCCTTTCTCTTAAGTCCTCCACATTCCTCCTGCTCTGAACGTACCAGGCGGAGAAGATGCTGTCAGTTTTCTTAATGTCTATCCTTTCTTCTGTTTGGAAGCATTTTACAATTTTTCATTTTTAAACCAAAAGTTAAAAACAAGGAAGAGTGGCTTTGGAACCACCAAACTTGGCAGTTTCTGCAGCAAATGCTGAGACTTTTCTCGTGGGCTCCTACTGCAAGCAGAAGGGAGGAGAGAGCTTTTATCTGAGAATTATAAATGAGCTTATGAAGGGGAGAAAAGTTTTGCTGTCCCAGGCAGAGGAAGATTTCAGTTTCCCAGTGATGCAGAGTACGTCGGTAGATTAACCAGGGACGCCAATGAGTTGTGTCAAGCAGGTATTCCTTTACTGCAGCACACGTAGGGGATAGCTCTGCCCAATACATGCACCTTGGCTCATGTGCAGATTACATTTACCGGTCGTGCTCATACATACTCATATTTTTACCTGGAATTTCATGCATATGCTAAATATTTTCTTGAACTCATTAATGTTTTCTTACAACTGATTGACCTAAGACCCTCTCCCTTAGAGCGTGCGCAGTCACCCTTGAGGGTCTTCTCAGTGGTCATCTGGTGGTCGAGGGAGGAAGGCTGACAGTCTTCATCGCTCCTAAACTTTTGGCCCCAGTCTTCAGGAGCACACTCAGTTGGGTGTTTGCCTCCTCTCTAAATGTGGTTTCTCTGGTATGTTCTGATAGGGCTCCTTCATCTTCAGTTTGACTTGGTTTTCCTTCCTTATCTTTACGGTAGTCCGTATAGGTCCTCCAGATACTGATGCTTGCATTATTTGAGGTCCTCTCTCCATCAGCAGTCTTGCAGACCTGACAATGCCATGTACCTACTGCAGGCAAGGCAGGAATGCTTTCCTCCACCACTGCATCCCAGCAGGTGGAAGTGGGTCCCAGCTCTCACAGGGAGCTCTTCACCTTCACGTTGTGGTTACAAGTGGAGCTGTAGGGTGCTGTGATGAGTAAGCTACTGCCACCACCCTGCACTGTAATTACATAGGTTTTTTTTTTTACCATTGCCTGGCAATGGCTGCAAATGCCTAAGCGTAATGATCATCATCAGCTATTCTTATCTGCACCGTGTCTGAGCACCCTTTCTTTGGCTTGGTACTAAGTCTATTTGCCAAAGAATAGATCGTCATCCCCAAACTATTTGTGGGTTCAACGCAAGGTCACTAGACTTGGTTACTGGAAGCAGCTTTCAGACAGGAGATTTGGACCCCTTCTTCCCTCTGCAGTGCTGCTCAGAATGACAGGTTGGGCAAAGCTCCTTCAGGCTTAAAAATATGCGTTAGAACAGGGCTTGAGGCCCCAGGCTTGGTCCCGCTGCTGGGCAGTGCTCTGGAATAGCTGCAGGGGTCCAGGTGCCGTCCATGGGAGGCAGCAGCTGGGCTGGGAGCGTTTTGGTGCCAGTGCCCTGTGTGCTGTTTGCAAGAGTGCCAGCACAGGCAGTGCCCTCCTCCGCCGTGCTTTGCCCATCCCTGTCCCTGTGCCGCGTGCCCTGCAGTGCCAGCACAGCTGCCTGGCGGCATGCAGACTGGATCGGGGAGCGGGGCAGGCTGAAGTTTTGCTGGGTCACGGTTTCTTTTTGCCAGATCACTCCGAGCAATTCTCCCATCCTGACTCCACCAAGAGCAGGACCTGCAGAAGGACCATGAGGAGTCAGAGGCTGGCGTTCAGATCCAGAGTGTCTACGCCAGAATAAGCAACCACGAGTAAAAGCAATAGACAACTTAGATCCCTCAGCGGTCCCGGACTATTAGTTGTTTTCAAAGAGCTGCTCCCTTAGAAAGCTCCTTTTGAAGTAATTTGACACGCCGTTTCCAGCTCCTCTATGATCTAGCTCGGTTATTTCCCCTTTATCTGCCTCCGACTGCACCTGAACGTCTCTATAAACCTGCCACTGCCTCCTCCCATGCAAGGGGACCTGCATTAGTGCGGGATTTAAACTTAATGCCAGAGAAGCTTATGAAGTCTCCCATTTGAGCTTCTTGAGGACTTCACACTGCATTTTTTTCTCATAAAAATAGCATGTGCCTGAGTTTGAAGGATTGGTCAGCTGCAGATCCCTCAGATGGAAAATCCCTCTTGTCGGCATGAGATAGAGGATAAGGGATTCATTCCTGTCCCCAGTGAAATCAATGCGAGCTTTGCTATTGAGACAGGTCAAATGTCAGTCTCAGTTGTTCGCTCTTCCCTAGGATTTTATCCTTTGTGCTCGCACTATCAATGAATCTCTCTTCCTGTCTCCTTCCCACAAGCTCTCATCCA
Source organism: Numida meleagris (assembly GCF_002078875.1). Taxonomy (NCBI): domain Eukaryota; kingdom Metazoa; phylum Chordata; class Aves; order Galliformes; family Numididae; genus Numida; species Numida meleagris. Next base: position 1,351,363 of record NC_034420.1, read on the forward strand.
TCCTGATTTGAAGTCACCTCCATTAAGTGGTTGTAACGCTAGCTCTTTGCTTTACTTGCAGAGAGGACACTCCATAAATCTAACATTAGTCATGGCATCTGACGAGAGCTACCAAGGATAGGCTGCTTTGACTCAGAGGTTATCTAACCGTATCAGCCCCCGCATTTGCCTTCCTCTCAGGGAGCCCAGGCTCCCTGGCAGGATCTAGGGCTCGTTTGGTGTGTGCTGATGCAGCCCTGCAATTTGCTCAGGGCTTCGTAGAGGAGCAGCAGAGCAATCAGCTCCTTGCTCCCAGAGCAATGTGGTCACACCTGGGCTCCCTCTTCACCTCCTCATCCCTCTGCATGATCCAAGCAGGACAGCAAGCATTCTGCAGTCATCTGCACATCAGATCCCCTGGTGTTCTTCATGGTGTGTGTGATCTCTGTTCCCTGGTAGATACGTCCAGGTGTACCACAGGTGGAGATGGAGGACAGGCTGTGCCTTTGCACTGGGTCATGGGACTTCCTGGGTAACCTGCAGTGGCCTTCAGATGGGCTCCTCATGGGAAGGGAGAGCTGCAGTTCATAGAATCATAAAACTGTAGAATATCCCTAGTTGGAAGGGACTGAAAGGGATCACTGGGTCCAACCCCTGACTCCACACTGCACCACCTAAAACCCAAACCCTGTGTCTGAGAACGTCTGTGCCCACTGCCCTGGGGCGTTTGTTCCATGCCCACTGCCCTCTGGTGCAGAACTCCTTCCTAACACCCAGTCTGACCCACTCCTGATGCAGCTCCATGCCATTCCATCGGGACCTGTTGCTGATGCCCAGGCTCTGGTGGATGCCAAGTCCTACCCAGACACTTCTTCCACCACCCTGCTGCTGAATACAAAGAGCCAGGGCTTGTTCTTGGGCCTTGAAGCCAACCAGCATGGCACAGCTCACGTCCTTTGGGCTGAACTCTCTTGGTCAGGGTGACCTCACCCATCCTGCTCACTGGGAAGGGCTCCTCCACAGGGCTCGCCCCAGGCTGTGCCCTGGCTCTGTCTGGCAGAGGTGTTCAGTGCTGGGTAAAAGCAGGCTATCTGCAAAAACAACTTTGGTGATGAGAATCGTGCTGGTGATGGTTCTTGGAGCAGCTGGGATTTATACCCAAGGCCATTACTGGAGGGTGAGACCTGACTGAACTGACTGCACTAAAAGCCATTTAGGGGAACAAGCAAAAATGCAACGTGTCAGGAATGAAGCAGCTTGGCTGGCCCCTGTGTGTGTGAGAGGACGTGTGCCTCCGGTTCAGGCTGTCGGTGGTCATTTACTTGTTCAGGTTGTAAATGGTAAAATGTTCTTACGTGGATGACCATCAACCCATTGGGTGAGGCGGGGTGCTGGGGCTGCACAGGCACGAGTTCATAAAAGCAGCAGTTCTCAATCAGTTATATGGCTGTGTCTGCTTTACAACAACCTTGTTCAGAAGCGAACAAGCCAGGAGGCAGCGAGAGCAAGGAGAGAATTAGGATCTGATCTTTGCTCAGGGATGCGTCAGAACAGCATGTCGTGGTGTTTTATGGCTGCTGGGGAGAGAGAAGATGGAGTGAGGAATATAAAATGACAGAGAGTGAGTAGATGTGATATTTGCCTGATGTATTTTGCTAGTAATTAGTATAATGCCAATTAAACATAAGTAATCTTTTCTTCTACTGTATAAGTTATTGCTTGAAAATATGCCAGCTAAAACCAAGATATTACACTTCGAGAGGTAGGGAGGTCTCTGTTCCTTGAGGATCTCCAGATGAAATTACCCAGACAACAGGGATCTTGACAAAAGCAAGGCTTATTATTATCTAGAAGGAAAATGAATAAAAGCCAAAGAAATTGCAGATTCCGCGTCTGGCTGCTCATTAGCCACACAGGAGGGGCACCCACAGAGACACACCAGGGAGAGAAAGCAAACATCTCACGTTCCTGGCGACAGCGCTTTGCCAGCATTGTTCCCCAGCGCCTGCCCCAGCCTTGTCGCGCTTGGGCTGCTCTCCTTGGGCACTCCCCACTGCCCACACGCATTGATCCTTCCCCCCGGCCCCGTTTTCCCTTTGCAGACCCATTCAGTGAGGCTCAGGACTTGGGCTGCTTTGCCTCTTGGTTCCCTGGGACATCAGCCTCCTTCATGATGATTAATAGCTTCCTTCAAAGGGTCGGTTGCTTATCCTAGACATCTCGAATCACAGATGCTTCTGAGGTCTCTACCTGGCCAACCTGGGGCTCCCCTTCTGAGCAGGTTTGCTGCTGTTTCTCCCAACGCTACACATTCATTTTCTACTGAGCTATAAGGAGCAGAACTGCTACTATTATCTCCTTTTGAAAAACAACCTGTACAAATCTCTCCCTTGCACCGATTCTGGAAGTTTTCATGCATCTCTGCTGGACCGTGAAATCAAAATCTCCTCCTGATAGTCCAGCTGTTTGCTCGCACCGTGCTCTGAGGGTGATGGAAGCGGCAAATCCCTTCGGCCACTGTGCCTGAAATGCGAGATGAGGCTGTGTCCCCATTGCACCGCCAGGTATAGGCCCTGTGTTCATTAAAGCACCTGGTATATCTGCTCAGCATCTTTAGGGCTCCCTCTGGGGTGCAGATCTGGCTGCACCCAACCTGCAGCACCCAGGATCTGCAGCACCCAGTGGTAGTGGGGGTCGGTGCCCCCCCTCCGGTGACATTACCCTTCCTGTTCCCACCGTCCTACAAGAGTGTCATCCCAATAGCAAACATAGGGCACAGCAGTAGTCATCAGCATCTGGTGGATATTCTTTTTGCCCATGTCTTCCCGAGCAGAGCCCAGATTGCTCTATTCCCCACTCCTACCCCTCCCCATTCTCAGAGATGTGCCAGTGCCCTCCTGTGCGTGCTCACGTTCGTGAGCTGCAGTGACATTGACACCTCCCATTTTTCCATGAGGAGAGGGCACCTCCCCATGCACATCCCTCTGCCGCATCCCTCAGCCCCTCCACTAGCAGGACGGCAAGCAGTGTGATCCACAAACGTCACCCACCTGGCCTCATTCCTTGGCACGTGATCAGTGCGTGCGCTTCTCCTGCCGCGTGCCAGTCACTAACCCCCTCCCATTCGGCTTCCACTGCAGATTCCCACCCTGCGAGCTCATGGGTGTTGGAGGAGAGAGCAATGTTCGCCTTTGGTGAGCGGCTCCTAGCACAATTTAGAGGCATGGGCTCTCCTGCATGGGCTGCCCTTGACCTTCAGAAGCCTGACACTGTGCTCTAGGGTCAGGTCATCTGTCCTGATTTCTTCTGTGTGTTTTTCGGGAAGGTCTTGGACTTGGCGATCCCCAGAGGTCCATTCCAACCCCCATGATTCTGTGATCTGTATGCAACTGAGCACGCTCTACCTTCTCCCCCTTTCCCAAACCCTGTCTCCTTTTCTCTGCAATAGGCACTTTAGAGAGCCCCTGGCCACCAGCTGAAGCCACACAGGGGATCCTCATTTCAGGGCAACATCCCACAACTGCGTTGGGTTTCACACTGTGTGCTCTGAGGCAGGCAGTGGCACCCAGCCCTGCGTACACCAGACCTCCTCGCATGGCACCCCAGGCAGGATCCATGCAAAGGCAACAAGGCTTGTGCGCACCAACGTGTACTGCCAATCCTCATCCCAGCCCCTTGGGCTCAGCCCTACCCAGGGCTGCTCCTCCTCCTCCCCGGCCCCATGTCCCCTGCTGGGCAGTGGAGCCTCCTGCCTGCATCCCCCTGGCTGAGGCGAATCCCTCACACCAAGTTGTGCTTCCATCTGTCACTCAGCACCTAGGTGACTCCTAAGGCCTTGAGCAGCGCTTTGCGTGCAGCCCCCGGCTCCCCCCGCAAGAACAATTTCCCCTGATTCATTGTCCTGCTAGCAAAAGATTATTAAATTGTTGATGGAGCTTAACAAAGGTTTTGTTCAAAGGCAGATGCGCGAATGCCAGTTCTTTTCTCCTTGGCACAAGAGCCGCAATAATGTCGTACAATGAACAGCAGCCACCCAGGAGCGGGCGCAGTGCTTGTAAAGCCACATGTTCCCAAGTCCCTGTGCCCCCCCAGGATGCTCTCCTGGCTGCCCACACTCAGACCTCCAGGTGAGGTCCAAAGCCTGCAGCCATTTAACACCGTTTATTTGTTTCCTCGTGTGAATCCTTACTTGTGTCCGGGATGCCAGGAGGATGGAGGAGCTGGGTGCATGGGGTTGGCACAAGGCTGGCACAGCATCTCCCGTCCCCCACCTGCTCCCGCCGCAGCCTCTGCAACCCGCAGCGGGGATCATTAGAGAGGCTGCGCAGCCTCGGGCTGCCTGACATTTAGCATTATTCAGGCTTATTTTCTGTTGCTTATCACTTCAGCAGATTTCTAACGCTAAAGCTTAAATTTTCCATGCTGGGTTTCCCTCAGGTTCGTTCCTTTTTCTTTCCTTTTCTTTTTTTTTTTTTTTTTGTTAAGTTTTAGCAAAGGTGTTCCAGCTGTTTGGTGAGAACAAGGCATGCTGTCTCAGCCCTGCTAACAAACCGCTTATAAGAATTCCCTTTCAAGACACATTAGCTTAAATACGCTCCAGAAGAGAGGTGTGGAATTTGGCACAGCAGCTGCCAGCATCGGCTGGGGGTTGTTTGCCCCCAAAGGGCCGAGCTTCTCACCAAACTGCTGTCAGCATGCGGCCCCACGGAGCTGCACCCACACACCACTTTGTGCCCTCTGAGCAGCATCGTGCTCCAGCGCAGCCCTTGCGCAGGCTCAGTCCCCCTAGCAACCCTGGTACAGGAGCTCTGGGTGCATCCTCCTGGTGCAACCCCCTTTCCCAGCACTTTGAGTGTCCTCAGATTGTTTTTGGGGTGCTGCGGGATGTGGGCTGCTCCTTGCTGATGGGAGGGTTTGGCTTCAAGGGACTCTTCTCCCCAGCGTTGGCCTTGCCAGGGTATATTCCCTGCCTTCATCCCGCTCCCCTCAGAGGCTGCCTCAAGCTCCACTGCCCTCCCTGATGAGCTGCTGCTGGGAAGGGAAGCATGGCTGCAGCTTTAATTAAATGATAAGGGCAGAGCCCCGGAAGTGTGGAGATAAGTGCAGTGGTGTCTGCCACCACACTTGCCTGGTCTCTTTCTAATTAGCTCAGAGAAGCTCTGTAGAGGATGGTTAACCCTTGGAGGGAGGCAGATGCAGCCTGAGGCTTGGGGTGCTGCAGGTCTCATGGGGGCTAAGGGGACCCCACCATGTGCCAAAACACCCTTCCCAGGCTCAGGTGCAAGGTGAAGCTCCAGGATCAGCCACACAGGTTCCTTCTGTAAGAAGCATTTGGTGATTTAAAGCATCCCATGCTGGGTTGCTGTGCTGATCCCCTCCTGGGGACAGTGGCAAGGGTACAGGAGCCATGGGAGAGGTCTCCAGTCCCCCTCAGAAGCTGTGTGAGGGCAGGAAGGAGATGAGATAAGAGGTTGTGTATGGGGAGATGACAGCAACCCGTAATGATGAAGACCAGGAGATCATGGGGGCTGGTTGCCACAAGGACCCTGACCTCTGCTCTCTTGCTAATCACCCAATATGGGGCTGGTGGGCAATCACTTTGGGGGCCGGAGAAGGGGACCTCCATAGCTCAGGCAGGCAGCTGGAGCTCTGCTCCTCCTGATTGCTCCATCCCATTGTCTGCATGCATCCTTGCATCCACAGAGAGCCAGACAGGAGGACAGGCCAGCCCCACAGACCCAGACTGGGGCCCCTCTGGGAACCTCTGGGAGGAATATTATGCACAGGAGGTGCTGGCAAAGGCCAAGTTGGAACGGTGCATGCAGCAACTGTGTCGGTATTTGGGCAGCAGGAATGCGCATCAGAGGCATGCATGCGCTAAGAGCCCCTGGGGATGGCAGGTGTTGTTCCCTGCGTGTTTACATAACCGTCATTAGCCCTCGCAAGAGAGGATGCAAAAGCCAGGAGGGGAGGAACGGGCAGCCCGCAGCGACAGGGGCAGATGAATCAGCTGGGGACATCACGTCCCACCTCCCCAAGGTACCACTGCAGCTGGCGTTCACCTGGCCAGCGACCCGGGCAGGTGACATGGGGCACGTGGGGAGGTGGGGAAGGGCTTTGGGCATGGCACCATTTGGTTTGGGTACTGCAGGGCTCCCTGATCCTCCTGGAGGTTTTTTGCTGAATATCTGTTGTTTGTAGGTGCCGTGAGAAGTTCTTGGTTGGCCGAAGGACAGTGTTGGGGCAACACAGGCAGGAGGGGTTCATATCATAGGTAGACTTGATGCTGTGCCTTATTATAGAATCATAGAATGATTAAAGTTGGAAAAGACCACTGAGATCATCTAGTCCAACCCCAGCCCACCGTGCCCACTGACCACATCCCTCAGTGCCACGTCTGCGCATTTCCTGAACGCCTCCAGGGACGGTGACCCTCCCACCTCCCTGGGCAGCCTGTGCCAATGCATCACCACTCTTTCCAAGAGGAAATATTCCTAATATCCAACCTGAACCTCCCCTGGCACAACTTAGGGCTGTTACCTCTTGCCCTACATGCAGCGTCAGTGAGGAGGATTGCTCAGTGATGCCCAAGGCTTGAGTCTGTTTTCGGTTGCTTGAAGTTTTGGCAAACTTTAATCGCAAGGAAACAGTTTTTCATGGCGGGCATCTGCCATTTACCAAATATTTTGAAAAGCGTCAGTGAAATCTGTCCAGATAGCTCGTTTCCAAGAGGAGGTAGGAAAGGAAATGGCTGGTTTTGCTCACTGGTAAAGGAATCCCGCTGCCCCCCAGCCCCACGCTTTGAAGATGCAATTTGCTGTGATCTCCTGACCCCTTCATTGCACCTTCTCTGCTTTCTGCAGCCCGTGGCATGGAGTCCCAATGGCAGAGCCTCTCCCCCCCCCCAAACCGGGTGCACCACCCAGATGTCCCCGTTCTCTCTCCTGGAGGCACAAAGACCCCACACAGGGGGAACTTTTTACACCAGACAATGCTTCTGGTCTGCCTCACGGAGCAGATCTGTAAGAAGTGAATTAAAACTGCAGGGACAATCCCAATTTTGGCATTTCCTAACCTTTGAACCCCCCGTAATCCTATTAAGGTAGTTCTTAATGTAATTATCCTGTAATTTAATGCAATAATTCTGCTTTTTATAGTCCCACAAAGGTTGAAGCCTTGTGGTGCCAGGGCAGGAGATCGTCCAAGCAGCACGGCAAGCTGTGTGACAGGGGATGGGATTTGCTTCCCTGGGTACTACGGGGATTGCAGATGGCGATTTTGGAGGTCTTCCCCTGAGCTGCAGCCATCGGCCTGGATGTTCCCGGTGCCGGAGGTGCAAATTGCACCCTGTTGCCGTGGCAATAGCTGTGGGATGCAGGCTGCAGGCACAGCGGCAGAGGGAGGTGGCCCTGCAGCTCCAGCAGCAGCGGGAGGGGATGGGAGATGTGCCCTGGGGACCGAGGTGCTGAGTGGTGACAGAGCGGGTCAGCGTTCTGCTACCTGTGCTGGTGATGCTAGAGCTGGTGGGTGCATCTGTCCCCATTAGTGACACACTGGTTCTGCTGTGATACCCTCGGCAGGATCTGGGAAGTCATTTGCTTCAGCGCTGCAGCTCGCATGTGCTGTTGTAATACACTCCAGGGGCCGCGGTTTGCTCCGTGTGTGCATCTGGGGGCTGACAAGCCATTAAGATCAGAGCAAGCTGTCTGCACTGGTGTTTAGCCACCATTATTCAGCGTTCAGGCAGCACTGTAGGGTCTGGGGGAGATGGCTGCGTGCGCTCTATCTGCTGACTTGGGTGCCTAGGAGAAACCCGTCTGTGTGCTGGCATCAGAACTGCACCTCTCTCGGTATCTATTGCGAGCGCTGGTGTTGCTCGCTCTGGCCCGAGAGCGTTAGGTGCGGCGTGGAGCTGCAGCAACCGCCGGATGGGCACCTCCGGGTCACTCTCAGATACCAGGAGCCATCTGTCTGCGTGTGCCGCGATGGTGTTAAGTTTGGAAAGCCATCTGCCTGGGTGATGTCGTGCTAGAATCGGTCCCCGAAGCCGTCTGTCTGGGTGTTGTAGTGCGAGGAATGGTCCTGCAAACCGTCTGCCCGGGTGCTGTGGGGACAGCATTAGCTCAGTCCAGGAAAATAGGGGCTGACGTGGTCGGCGCGGAGCACTCTGCTGCTGCGCTCAGCTTCTGATATTTCTCTGCTCATCGATCTCTGGAGCATCGCTGTGGAAACGGGCACAGCTCCAGCAGCCTTCCCCGAGGCCTGGAAAGTGAAATCAGGATTGTGCTGGTGCTGCCCCGGAGGCAGAGGGTTTCTGGTGGTGGCCATGTGCTGTGTGGGAGCTGGGACCAGGAGGGATGGGTGTGGGCTGCAGGAGGGGAGTGCGATGCTGCAGCCCCCCCATATCTGGAGGATGAGCATCCACTTGTCATGCCCCCATAAAGAGGATCTGGGGTCTGCACTTTGCAGAGCAGCTCAGGGCTTTGCAGCCACCTCCAGCATTGCTCCCCAATCCCAAAATCCCTCTGAAGGGGAAGGGGCAATGGGAAGGAGACCCCGAGCTCTGTGCATCAAAGGGATCACAGGCTGAGCCAAATAGGGCAGGGAGCAGTGGAAGGACTGCTGAGCATCTGCTGCTCCAGCGGTGCGGGAGGAAGGCACAGAGGAAGGGTGAGGTGAAGGTAGGAAGGGACCATGCAAAGATGTGAAGATATGGGGCTGCTGGTATATAGAAACAGGATTTTGGGGTGTGCTATCCAACTAGCTGCACTGAGAGGGAGCAAGGAAGCGGGAGCAGAGCGTGAAGCAGCAGTGCCTGGAGCAAGCAGCACTGCAGGAGAGAGGTACCTGGAGGGAACAGTGCTGTGAAACATGGTACCTGCAGGACGTGGCAGTGCCTGGAGGGAGGAGAGCCGCAGGGGGTACCTGGAGGAGTGGCGGCACAGAACGTGGCACCTGGAGGACGTGGCACTGCGGGGAACTGGTACCCATAGGCAGCAGCGCTGTGGGGAACGGTGCTCACCGGGAATGGCGCGGTGGGGGGACGGCACCTGGAGAGAGCATCGCCGTGGGGCACAGCACCTGTGGGGAGCAGTGCTGCGGGGAGCCACGCTGCTGGGGAGCGGTACCTGGAGAGAGGGGGAGAATGGCAACTGGCAGCGGGACAGCAGCGTGGAATGAGGAGCTGGGGAGAGCGCTGCAGGTGGTGGTGCCGATGGGTGTGAGAACTTCAGGTGGGAACTGGAGGGAGAGATGGTGCTGGAATGGCTCCAGTGAGCCACGGTGGAGCAGGGGGATGGTGCCAGCATGAGGGAGCTGTGGGGAGGAGCAGCACCAGGGATCAGCAGATCCCACAGAACGTAGGCAGGGAGGATGGTGCTGCTGGGGTGGGATGCCATGGAAGGTCATTGCCATAAGGGATGTCCCAGCTGTGGTCAGTGCAGGAGAAGCAGTGTTCTCATGTGTCTGCACCAGGGAGCAGAGGTGGTAAAGCTGCCAGCGTCCTGCCTTGGCCAAAAGAGATCTGCTTGGAAAGGAGTACCCAGGTCAGGTGCAGTGCTGCTGGGCTCTGGGGAGGGGTGGCTGGCTGAGGTTAGAGGCTGATGTTCTCTGTGCCATCAGGTGGGGAAGATGACTCTTGGCAATGTAACGCTTCAGGAATGCATCCTGCTTTGCCTCCAAGCTGCTTCCTGTATCTCTCCGCAGCCCTGAGCCTCCCTGCTCTCTCTGTGCATGCTGTGCTTCCTTCTTCTTCCTCCAGGCTTCTCTGCACCCTGTGCCGTGCCCTGCTACCTCATATCCCCCAGTCCCACGTTCCTCCCTCCCAGAGCTGCTCCTCTGCATCCTCCCACTCCCAAACTCACTGCTGTGTGTGCTGCAGCACCCCTGCTCCCCCGGCCCCGCACACCGTGCTCTTGATGCTGATGTCTGACGTGAATGGAAGAACCAAACCAGACTGTGCACACTGGAGATGGTGGCACAAAACCATGCACCAGGCTGGCTCTCAGCATGTATTGAGGATACTTGGCTTATGGGGGGTGAGGGACCCCCAGCCCATCTACTTTGGGAGATGGAAGTGCTGCTGAGTGATGCTGCCTGCTTTTGTCTCCTCCCTAATGGTACTCAAGTGCACTGCTGAAATCCCCCACGAAGAGCAATAACACTACTAGGAGAGCCCTTGCGAGCGGGAAACAGAGAGATAATTAGCAGCAGCACCAATATGTGCCTCTTCCCGAAGGAGATGGCCCGGCACAGCCTCCTGCACAAAGAGCAGAGGTGCCCTGGATGCTGCAGAGCAGGGCTGCGGGAGGGAGCTTCCCCTCCTCCAGCCAGGGCCGGGACCCAGGCGCATCTCTGAATGCATCTCCCATAAAGGCCCTTTTCATCTGAAAAGTTCAAAGGGATGCGACTTTTACTGCCCCGGCTCATTCCTATGCAATGAGGCCGATCAGCCCCCAGGCAGCCAGAGACAGCCAAGCAATAGAAAGGGGGGAGCCAGCGGGTGTGGACGCCCAACCAAGCACGCATCCCTCTGGGCATGGAGATGCTGATAGTGGGATAGGCTGACCCACTGGGGTGCAGTGAGCAGGCTGTGGGAAATGGTGTCCGCACGGACACCGCAGCCAGAACCGGCCCTTTGTGGGCACAGTTCTCACCGCTGCTTACCCCTAAAGAGTTGTGCTTGCCTGTGGTGGCACATTGAACTCCAGCCCACCGGCATGTGCTGAGAATTAGGCCGTGGGGTCGTGTTTGCAGTAAATTGTGGCTATTCAGGAATTGCACCCTGCCCGTTCCTGGGCTCTGGAAGTGGAGCTGGTTGTGCTTGCGGCACATAATGCGCTCCTTTAGCGGGAGAGCTCTGATGCCAGCATCTCACTGCAAGAGACAGCACTGGAAAACGGCTTTCGTGCCAGAAATAAACAATGGGAAAAGCAGAATAAAAGATCCTGAACACCGAGTTCCTGCTTGACCCTGTGATTTCTCAGCTGCTATTGGCACGAGGAAATCTCCACAGCTTTGTTTGAGGGAGAGGTGGCATTATTTCTGTCCCACGCCAGACCACCTTCCCTTGGGGCTGGAGCATCCCATGATATGAATGAGCAGCACCAAGCCCTTCCAGAAGTGGGAGTGATGAGGACTTGCCCCACTTGTGTGCTGGGAAAGGAGATGAGAGGTGTTGCTTGTTGTGCAGAAGCGAAAGGCAGCACAATGTGGCCATGGTCCAGCCAACCAGTGGCCATCCTGTTAGCACTGAGATGTGAAAACAGGGTTTGATTATTTCTATCTGCAGCTCAGAGAAAGAAATGAGGCAGCTCTGCGCATGCCTAGGGAGCTGTACAACGGTTGGTCCATGGCTCTGAGAACAATCCCAAAGACCTGCACTGGCAAGCACAGCTCTCACAGTGATACCTGTGGGCTCTTTGTCTCCTCTGATGCTTGGTCCCCGGCTTTTGCACCCTGCAGCATGAGCATGGCTGTCCCCTGTGCATGGGTTCCTCCATGTGTGCCCATCCACGGTGCCAAGTGCCCACATACACCCGCCCTTGTGGGTTGTGTCCTTGTGTGTGCACATCACCATGAGCCAGGTGGCCTCGAGCTCTTTGAGTCAGCTGGGAGGTGAGGATGAGGATGGAGAAACACAGCAGTGGCCATGCAGCCTTGGGAGGCTGGAGCCTGAAGGCAGTGGGACATTTTGGGGCTTGCTGCAGTGCAACAGGGAGGGCTGACCGATGCTGAGGGGAATAGGAGAATCCTAGGGTGGGTGTGTGGAGGCTGGGGCTGTGCACTGATGTGACCCTCTCGTCCTTTTTCTGCTCCTCATTAGAGTCCCCTGAGCGGAGCAGGCTGTGAAGGGGTCTGCACGGAGGTATGTCCTTGGGGCTGCTGCCAGGATATCGCAGCCGACGTGTGCGGCAGGGGACGGGAGAGTTTGGGGTGCAGTGGGGCTTGTTTTAGGTCAAGACATGTTCCCACGCTCGTTTGTTGCTAACTGTGCCTCTCTTCCATGCCCATCCCGTTAACTGTCACTTTTGACCCTTTTTACCCATTCCCAGCAACATACAGAGCCTTCTCCCACAGAGATCTCATCAGCGTTGCCGGTGTGTGAAAGCTGTGCAGGGTGACTTGGAGTCACCCATGTCCTTGTGCCCCGAGTTGGTGGCAGGAGGGACATGCTGGCAAAGGCAAAGTCTCAGCATGGTGTGAAACGCTCCGGTTTGCTTCTTGCCAGGGCTGTGGGTCCCTTCAGCTAAGCAGCAGCATAAGCCCTGACCTGCCAGCAGGTGCCAGGGGCAATGACATGTCCCTAGGTGGTGGCAGGGGGCTGTGTTATGCCCAGCTGGGGCAGACAGCAAGAGATGGCTTGTGCCTGGAGCAGGCCTTGTAGGTATGCTGTAGGAGTGGTGGAAACGCCAATGTGGGGCCTCTGGAGACTTTTGGCAAGAGCAGCAAGGCCTTGAAACCTCTGGCATAGTGGACACAAGGAAATGACCTGGTGCTGTTGGTGGCCAGAGCTTTCCACAAGCAGGAGATCTGATGCTTTCAGATACCTGGAGATCTGGGAAGGGGTTTGGCGCACAGAGAGGTTTGGATGCTTCCAGGGCAGGGATTCATGGGTGTCTGACCTCTCTGGGAGTAAGTGTTGGATTGCCCAGGTGTGCTTTGCTGAGGTCTCAGGCTCTGAGAGACTGGGAGATGGCCAAGAATGTCTAGCTAGGCTTGGGAAGGAACCTCCAATGGGTCCTTGGAATGCCTGGTGAGGAGCAGGCCTGATGATCAGGAAATCTGGATGTACTCAGGGCAGTGAAAAGCCCAGCAGGTTTGGGGCACTTCCCTAAGGACTCCTGATGTGCATGGCATGGGGTGTCTGATGGGGCTGGACCGAGGGGCTCTTGACTCCTAGGGTGGGCTCGGTGAGCTCTGCCGCAGTGTGATCCCACCCGCACCCACTGCAGGGTGGGTGTCCCCAGAGACATTGCTGTTGGGAATCTTGAGTTCTCTGCTTATGTTCCTCATGTCCATGCGTCCATCTGTCCCCTTCCTCCTGGCATCTGCTCCTCTTCCCGTGGGAGAACCGGAGTCCCTACCTGGTCATCTCTGGGGAGACGTCCCCATCATGGGGGCTGTGCTGCAGCCTCACCCCACCAACCCAGTGGGCTGGTCTGTGCCTAACGATTCTCTTGCTTGCTTCTCCGCAGATCTCCGTCCCCTGCCCGATGTAGCCATGACTGGGACCTGTACCCGGGAGTGCACGGAGTTCGGCCACTCCGACACCTGCTGGATGCCCGGCCAATCCTCCCCCAGCCGCAGGCCCAAGAACGCCCTCAAACTCTCCACTTTTGTGCCTTACCAAGACAGAGGGAGTCAAGAGCAAGTCGGGAATGGCAGCCCCAGACTCTCAGAAGAGCGCAGCACCAAAATGGCCAACCTCCGCCTGCTCCCCACGTACAGTGCCTTCTCCAATAGTAGCCATGAGACCTGCAAGGACTCCCCCATGGAGGAAATTCCTCTCACCCAGACCTCGGACTTCCAGCCAGCCACCACCCCCTCGTCCCAGACCACCAAGAGGGAGATCTACCTGTGAGGCTGGCCCGAGGGGCCTGGAGCAGACATGCTTCCGAGGCCAGCGTCCTGGAGGGACATTTGAAACTTGGTTGCTTTACAGGCTCCTGAGGCCGGTTCTGCTCCGGCTGGTGGTGGAGGTGCCCAGGGGCTGCGAGGACAGCGGGCAGGGCGAGGCAGGGATGGAAGGAGCGCCTTTAAAACCCATTCCTTGGGGCGGGTGGGAGGGGTGAAGGCATCCGACCCCTGATTTCCCAGCACTTGCAGGTGCGTGTCTCCAAACTGCATGGTCGGGGAGGCTGGGCAGGCTCCTGGTGCGGAGGGCATGGCCGGGGAGGAGGGCTGACGTACCAAAGGTCCATGCAGAGCTGGTGGAGTCCCTGGGGCATAGGACGAGGGAGTCCCCCGCGCACAGGGTGCGAGCTGCCCGGCTCTTTGTTGTAGACTCCTGTAAATACGAACCTTAGGAATGACATTCAAGTCCTGCCTGATCAAAACTTTTTATTGTCCTTGAAACAAAAGACGTTTAAACAAACACACACACACACACACACACACAAACCCAACCCACAGGGAGCAAGTTCCAGATTTCAATGGTTTGCTGTGTGGAAGAGCCCGCGGGAGCGCAGCATCCGGCCCACACTCATGTTCTATATTGTAAATAGAGTTGTGACCAGTCCCTGAAACAGCAGCTGGGGAGCTGGAGGAGAGGGCAGCCCTAGCCGGACTGTAGGGACTCAGCTATTTGTCAGTCTGAATCTCTTTTGGAACGTTGTCACTGTGCCCACAAGCTGCAGGGTCCCTAGGGACTGCCCGGCGACATAGGCAAGGGCTGCGCTGGGGGTATCTCTGGCGTCCCCGTGCCCGATGGCCGGAGGAGGGACGGGGACGTCCCCAGGCAAGGGACCGGCTGGGTCCGGAGAAGCCCTCAGTCCCACTCCGCTGGCAGGGGGTCGTCGTCAGCTGCGGCACCTCAGCCCCTCGCCTGGTGCCTCCGCTGGGAACGGGGCTGCCGGTGGGGCCGGCTGTGCCATGCCTTCGACCTCCGTCCTGTCCGCCTGTAAGCCACCATTGCCTTCGTCAGGAGGAGCGTTGTCTCAGGGTCACGCCGGGGGCCGCCGAGCCCCTGCCCGCTGGAGTCCCACCGCCCTTAGGCCCCAGGGCCACTCTCACGGGCTCCAGCTTTCTCTTCCATTGCCCAGTCCCTGCTGCCCCGGCCCCCTCTCAGGGGTGACACCGTGCAAACAGTGGGGACGGCGCTCCCGGAGATGTGCACACTGCAGCAGGGATGCCCAGGTGCCCTCCTGAGCATCCTTGGCTGCTTTTTGGGGGGACCCTGGCAGAAGGGGTCTGGGGGACTCATGCCTCATTCCCGGGTCACCCTCCCCGGTTCCCTCCTCCCTGCTGGGATATGGGGACGGGCTGTGCTGCACCCTTGTTCTTCCCATACTTGCGCATCGCATCGGTCGTCTTCATCTCTGGGATCTTCCTTAGGGAGCGAGGCCAGTGGTAGCTGCAGGATGGTTTCCCCCGGTCTGCACACTGGGAGAGCCTGGGGCCCTTCTTGCCAACAGCCCAACCAGCACGGGGTGCCCGCGGGACCCCCTGCCCACTTCCCCCCAGCAGCCCCTCTGAGCAGCTCCTCTCCCTTTGCTTTGGCGGTGCCAGCTCCTGGTGCCCTGCGGGGACACGGTGCCCTAGCCGTGCTCCCCACCTGCCCCAGCACCTTGGGGTGCCAATGGGGGGCAGGACCCCCCTCCTGGCCCCTGCTGCTGCTCCCCACCCAGCGTGGGGTGGGCGTGTGGCTCCGGGGGGTGTCCCGCTGGGAGTGCCCGCTCTGCCGGCGGGGCCTCGTTCTCCTGGCCTGGCTGCCTGAGCAGGTCATGCTCCTGAACTTGTTTTTAATTGTAGCTCTGTAGTTTCAGGGCCTAACTGGGCAGAATGTGCAATTTGGCCACGCTGGCCAAGATCTCTGACTCCACTGCCAACTCGACTGCTCACATCTCCCCATGGCTCCGGCCGTGTCCGGTGCCCCTCCTGGGGACCCCCAGCAGAGTCAGATCTGAGGGGTGCTTGTCCAAGAGCAGCTTCCCCAGGCTACTGCCTGTGGGTGGACTCCCTTCCTTCCACTCGGGGTCACCAGAAGGATCCTGAAGCTCCATGCCCTGTGGCTGGGGTGGCTTTCTTGTCTCCTGGAGCACCTGGCAATGTTCTCAGTGCAAGCGTGTTGCAAACTGGGGAGAAGTTTAGAGGGGATGGGTCCTCAGGGAGCTTAGAGGGGTGGAAGGGTTAGGTACTGCGGGAATGCGGATCACTGGGATAGGAACCATCGGGATGGTTCTGTGGGTTTGGGTACCATGGGGGTGGATATTATGTGGATGGGCATCATGGGGATGAGTGCCATGAGGATGGGAGCCATAAAGATAGGTGCCATTGAGATGGGAGCCATAGGGATGGGTGCTATGGGGGTGGGAACCATTGGGATGGGTTCTGTGGAGATGGGTACCTCTGGGATGAGTGCCACTGGGAAGAAGATATAAGGGATGGTGAATCTCTGTTGAGGATAATCAGAGGGTTGGGCGGGCTGGGTCTGTGGAAGCGAGCACAGTGGGGAGAGGGGAT